>NC_138304.1:74825000-75102500 GCF_965601325.2 Salmo salar | reverse complement strand
TCAAATTGCTGAAATAAGTTTAAAAAAATAAAAAATGAGAGAATAGTCAGATTGACTGATAACTGACACAGACATGACACAGACAATGCTAACATCACATCAAATCAAATCAAATTTTATTGGTCACATACACATGGTTAGTAGATGTTAATGCGAGTGTAGTGAAATGCTTGTGCTTCCAGTTCCGACCGTGCAGTAATATCTAACAAGTAATCTAACAATTTTACAACAACTACCTTTTACACACAAGTGTAAAGGAATGAATAAGAATATGTACATATAAATATATGGATGAGCGATGGCCAAACGGCATAGGCAAGATGCAGTAGATGGTATAGAGTACAGTATATACATATGAGATGAGTAATGTAGGGTATGTAAACATGATATAAAGTGGCATTGTTTAAAGTGACTAGTGATACATTTATTACATCCAATTTTTTATTATTAAAGTGGCTAGAGATTTGAGTCAGTATGTTGGCAGCAGCCACTCAATGGTTGTGATGGCTGTTTAACAGTCTGATGGCCTTGAGATAGAAGCTGTTTTTCAGTCTCCCGGTCCCAGCTTTGATGCACCTGTACTGACCTCGCCTTCTGGATGATAACGGGGTGAACAAGCAGTGGCTCGGGTGGTTGTTGTCCTTGATGATCTTTTTGGCCTTCCTGTGACATCGGGCGGTGTAGGTGTCCTGGAGGGCAGGTAGTTTGCCCCCGGTGATGCGTTGTGCAGACCTCACTACCCTCTGGAGAGCCTTACGGTTGTGGGCGGAGCAGTTGCCGTACCAGGCGGTGATACAGCTCGACAGAATGCTCTCGATTGTGCATCTGTAAAAGTTTGTGAGTGTTTTTAGTGACAAGCCAATTTTCTTCAGCCTCCTGAGGTTGAAGAGACGCTGTTGCCCTTCTTCACCATGCTGTCTGTGTGGGTGGACCATTTCAGTTTGTCCATGATGTGTACGCCGAGGAACTTAAAACTTTCCACCTTCTCCACTACTGTCCCGTCAATGTGGATAGGGGGGTGCTCCCTCTGCTGTTTCCTGAAGTCCATGATCATCTCCTTTGTTTTGTTGACGTTGAGCGTGAGGTTATTTTCCTGACACAACACTCCAAGGGTCCTCACCTCCTCCCTGTAGGCCGCCTCGTCGTTGTTGATGATCAAGCCTACCACTGTAGTGTCGTCTGCAAACTTGATGATTGAGTTGGAGGTGTGCATGGCCATGCAGTCATGGTGAACAGGGAGTACAGGAGAGGGCTGAGAACGCACCCTTGTGGGGCCCCAGTGTTGAGGATCAGCGGAGTGGAGATGTTGTTTCCTACCCTCACCACCTGGGGGCGTCCCGTCAGAAAGTCCAGGACCCAGTTGCACAGGGCGGGGTCGAGACCCAGGGTAGGCCCAAGGTAGGGTGGAGGTGATATGATCCTTGACTAGTCTCTCAAAGCACTTCATGATGATAGAAGTGAGTGCTACTGGGCGATAGTCGTTTAGCTCAGTTACCTTAGCTTTCTTGGGAACAGGAACAATGGTGGCCCTCTTGAAGCAAGTGGGAACAGCAGACTGGGATAGCGATTGATTGAATATGTCTGTAAACACACCAGTCAGCTGGTCTGCGCATGCTCTGAGGACGCGGCTAGGGATGCCGTCTGGGCCAGCAGCCTTGCGAGGGTTAACACGTTTAAATGTTTTACTCACGTTGGCTTCGGTGAAGGAGAGCCCGCAGGTTTTGGTAGCGGGCCGTGTCGGTGGTACTGTATTGTCCTCAAAGCGAGCAAAGAAGTTGTTTACTTTGTCTGGGAGCAAGACATCGGGGTCTGCGACGGGGCTGGTTTTCTTTTTGTAGTCTGTGATTGACTGTAGACCCTGACACATACCTCTCGTGTCTGAGCCATTGAATTGTGACTCTACTTTGTCTCTATAGTGACGCTTAGCTTGTTTTATTGTCTTGCGGAGGGAGTAGCTACACTGTTTGTATTCGGTCATGTTTCCGGTCGCCTTGCCCTGATTAATAGCAGTGGTTCGCACTTTCAGTTTTGCGCGAATGCTGCCATCAAACCACGGTTTCTGGTTGGGGAAGGTTTTAATAGTCACCATGGGTACTTCATCACCGTTGCACTTTCTAATAAACTCGCTCACCGAATCAGCGTATACATCAATGTTGTTGATCGACGCTATCCGGAACATATATCAGTCCACGTGATCGAAGCAATCTTGAAGCGTGGAATCAGATTGGTCGGACCAGTGTTGAACAGACCTGAACACAGGCGTTTCCTGTTTTAGTTTCTGTCTATAGGCTGGGAGCAACAAAATGGAGTCGTGGTCAGATTTGCCGAAAGGAGGGCGAGGGAGGGCTTTGTATGCGTGATGGAAGTTAGAGTAACAATGATCCAGAATTTTGCCAGCCCGGGTTGCGCATTCGATATGCTGATAAAATTTAGGGAGCCTTGTTTTCAGATTAGCCTTGTTAAAATCCCCAGCTACAATAAATGCAGCCTCAGGATATGTGGTTTCCAGTTTACATAGAGTCCAATGAAGTTCTATCAGGGCCGTCGAGGTATCTGTTTGGTGGGGATATACACGACTGTGATTATAATCAAAGAGAATTTTCTTGGTAGATATGACATAGACAATGCCAACAGAGCTGGCATTACAGTTTTCTTAAATGCTTTGGTGCAATTTTCACAAGTATGTGGTACATTTCCACAACTCTTAGTACACAACTCAATACAGATCATCAAAAAGACAGTTGTTTCAGAACTCTAAGCACATTTTTTATTAAGTAAGTACAGCACACGAAATCCTAAAGTCTCTTTTTCACCAAACAGTTTTTCATCTATAAATACATGTTTCACATTGCAATACATGTTTATATAAAGTTTTATGGGAAAGTTGAATGTCAGCACAATGCAATGCTCACGTTACTTTTTTTTCTATTCTCAATGGTTATGATACATTTTACTATTACTTAATCCAACTGCTCTTAATTGACGATCCATGAAACATTTGGTAAACCTAGAGATTTCACATGTAAACTGGTTGGTTTGTCTACTACAGATTTTGAACACTACATAATGAAAACGTACTGTATGTTTGTAAAGTAAAAACATAAAAATTAGGATATATACTCGAATGTAGTAGTATTTTATTAATTTTTTTATTTTTTTTATTGAACCATTATTTAAACTAGGCAAGTCAGTGATGATGACTTAGCCACTATAATGATGACTATTAGGATTTTACTTCACAGTAAGTTGAAATCAAATCTGATATTGACAAGATCAGAGAACAAATCAAATTGAATCTAAAATCGAATCAAAGAATATTGGTCACGTACACAGATTGGCAGATGTTATAGCAGATGCAGCGAAATTCTTGTGCTTCTAGCTCCTATGTTGCAGTAATACAACATCAATACAATACAAAACCAATAGGGAAATATTCCAGATAGTCCTAAACAAGAAAGAAATGCATCCCCTATACAGTAAACATGGGAGTGGGGTCACACTGCTTTACAAACATTCCAATACAGTAGTGTAATACCGTAATACACTGACACTGTAATACACTGACACTGATAAGGTGAATACAGGTGAAAGCTATGATCCATTATTGATGTCACTTGTTAAATCCACTTCAATCAGTGTAGATGAAGGGGAAGAGACAGGTTAAAGAAGGATTTTTAAGCCTAGAGAAAATTGAGACATGGATTGTGTATGTGTGACATTCAGATGGTGAATGGGCAAGACAAAATATCTAAGTGCCTTTGAACAGGGTATGGTAGTAGGTGCCAGGCACAGCGGTTTATGTCAAGACTGCAATGCTGCTGGGTTTTTCATGCTCAACAGTTTCCAGTGTGTCTCAAGAATGGTCCACCACCCAAAGGACATCCAGCCAACTTGACATAACCGCGGGAAGCATTGGAGTCAACATGGGCCAGCATCCCTGTGGAACTCTTTCGACACCTTGTTGAGTCCATGCCCCAGCAAATTGAAGCTGTTCTGAGGGGAAAAGGAGGAGGGGGTGCAATTCAATACTGTTTTTGTTTGTTTTTAATGTTTTGACACTCAGTGTATATGCCATTTACATAGCAGACACTCTTATCAGTCCACACATTTTGGCATGTGACCCCTGTGGGAATCAAACCCGCAAATCTGGTGTTGCTAGTGCCATGCCTCTTATGAACTGAGCCACGTACAGGACCACTACAATACATAAGTAAAAAACATTACTGGAAAATACAATACACGATTACAATGCAGGTGGAAGATGTATAATTGCCATCACCATACCACCCTCCTTCAGGCCATGGATTAGACATGCAATAATTTCAATCCAGACCTATGTCAGGCTTGGATTCGCCATCCTAAAAGGTTTTTGCCAGGTGCATGAACAATGAGGATATCTACTGCGATTTCGATGAGAACCTATGGCCAAGTCTTCAAGACAGGAGTGATGCAAACTACTGCCTGCTAAACATTTCTTTGATTTTATTACGTTGTGAAAGATGTCTTCAATAATCACACCTTTGATCACACATGGGATAGAAATTATGGAAATGTGATGTTCAGTCAATATTAATGGGTAGTGAACATGTATTGTCTAATGGCCATGTACTCTTATAATCTCCACCGGCACTGCCAGAAGAGCACTGGCCACCCCTCATAGCCTGGTTCCTCTTTAGGTTTCTTCCTAGGTTCCTACCGTTCTAGGGAGTTTTTCCTAGCCACCATGCGTCTACATCTGAAGATAAATGGGGGGCAATTAATTCACATATGGTGTCCAGAGCACAACTGAGGGCTGAGGGGGGTCTATAACAAGCGCCAACAGTGAGAGACTTATTTCTGGAAGGTGGATTTTTAAAAGTAGAAGCTCGAACTGTTTGGGCACAGACCTGGATAGCATGACAGAACTCTGCAGGCTATCTCTGCAGTAGATTGCAACTCCACCCCCTTTGGCAGTTCTGTCTTGGCAGAAAATGTTGTAGTTGGGGATGGAAATTTCAGAATTTTTTTTTTCAGAATTTTTGGTTCAGAATATTTTGGGAGTTCAAATCCCAGGTGAGGACATGTTGAATAATACAGTAAATACTGAACAATGTAATTATATATGTAAATTGAAAACATTGTCCCTAACCTCGCCAACAAACAAAGAGTTGTGAAAGGATCACTGGTTCACCAATCATGGGCTTGGCAACAGTAACATCTGTAATGACAAATAGATTTTTTGGGAGAATGTTTTTTTTTGCGACCATCAGGCAACATCCTAAAAATGTTGCCTGATGTAGCATTGCCTTTAAATTGTTTAACTTGGGTCAAACATTTTGGGTAGCCTTCCACAGGCTTCTCACAATACGTTGGGTGAATTTTGGCCCATTCTTCCTGCCAGAGCTGGTGTAACTGAATCAGGTTTGTATGCCTCCATGCTCACAAACGCTTTTTCAGTTCTGCCTACAAATTTTCTATAGGATTGAGGTCAGGGCTTTGGGATGGCCACTCCAATACCTTGACTTTGTTGTCCTGAAGCCATTTTGCCACAACTTTGGAAGTATGCTTGGGGTCATTGGCCATTTGGAAGACCCATTTGCAACCAGACTTTAACTTCCTGACTGATGTCTCGAGATGTTGCTTCAATATATCCACATAATTTTCCATCCTCATGATGCCATCTATTTTGTGAAGTGCACCAGTCCCTGCAGTAAAGCACCCCCACAACATGATTCTGCCACCCTTGTGCTTCACGGTTGGGGAGGTGTTCTTTGGCTTGCAAGCGTCCCCCTTTTTCCTCCAAACATAACAATGGTCATTATGGCCAAACAGTTCTATTTTTGTTTCATCAGACCAGAGGACATTTCTCCAAAAAGTACAATCTTTGTCCCCATGTGCAGTTGCAAACCGTAGTCTGGCTTTTTTTATGGTGGTTTTGAAGCAGTGGCTTCTTCCTTGCTGAGTGGCCTTTCAGGTTATTTTGATATAGGACTCGTTTTACTGTGGATATAGATACTTTTTTACCTGTTTCCTCCAGCATCTTCACAAGGTCCTTTGCTGTTGTTCTGGGATTGATTTGCACTTTTCGCACCAAAGTACGTTCATCTCTAGGAGACAGAACGCGTCTCCTTCCTGAGCGGTATGACGGCTGCGTGGTCCCATGGTGTTTATACTTGCGTACTATTGTTTGTACAGATGAACGTGATACCTTTAGGTGTTTGGAAATGGCTCCCAAGGATGAACCAGACTTGTGGAGGTCTACACATTTTTTTCTGAGGTCTTGGCTGATTTCTTTTGATTTTCCCATGATGTCAAGCAAAGAGGCACTGGGCTTGAAGGTAGGCCTTGAAATACATCCACAGGTACACCTCCAACTCACTGAAATTATGTCAATTAGCTATCAGAAGCTTCTAAAGCCATGACATAATTTTATGCAATTTTCCAAGCTGTTTAAAGGCACAGTCAACTTAGTGTATGTAAACTTCTGACTCACTGGAATTGTGATACAGTGAATTATAAGTGAAATAATCTGTCTGTAAACAATTGTTGGAAAATATTACTTGTATTATGCACAAAGTAGATATCCTAACCGACTTGCCAAAACTGTAGTTTGTTAACAAGAAATTTGTGGAGTGGTTGAAAAACAAGTTTTAATGACTCCAACCTAAGTGTACGTAAACTTCCAACTTCAACTGTATGTTTGATGTGATTGTCACACCCTGACCATAGAGAGCTCTTGGTTATCTATGGTGTAGTAGGTCAGGCTGTGACTAGGGGGTGATCTAGTATGTCTATTTCTATGTTGGTGCTAATATGGTTCCCAATTAGAGGCAGCTGTTTATCGTTGCCTCTGATTGGGGATCATATTTAGGTAGCCATTTCCCCACCTGTGTTTTGTGGGTTATTGTTTGTGTTTGGTTACCTGTGTGCATGTCATGACTTCACGTTTCGTTGTTTCTTTATTGTTTTGTTTGTTTCACGGAGATTAAAAATATGTGGAACTATACTCAAACTGCGCCTTGGTCCGCTCATTTTCAAGAACGTGACAGTGATGTTAATTAAATATTCTCCTAAGCCTCAGAGAACTGAACGCATGAATGCTCTTGCAATGTTCCCATGAAACATGTCTAGAAAATTCATATATTTTATTCTGAGACCATGGCAACCAAGTTCTGTGCATGTTTGTTGGTGACATTGATGGAATATTCTCCTCACCCTCAGAAAACTGGAATATTCTTGCTATGTTCCAATGAAACATGTATAGAACATTATTGAATATTCTTAAAACATTGTAACCATGTTCTGGATAAGTTGTGGGAATGGTGTCTTGGAAACAGTCCTTACACATCACTGGAACATTCCTATGAAAACGCCCTGCAGACTCCCAAGGGAACTTTCTCTAAAGTTGTGGGAACATTTGTTGTTAGCTGGGAAGGTTGTTAGCTAATGCACTGAATTCAAACAAAGTTGCACTGTGTAGAACCATGTTTTAAATGCAATCAAATTTTGATTTGGGCTTTATTTTAACAACACATTTAGGGCTGGGTTGCTATTTAACACCTTGTGTGAAATGTATTCACAGACTGACAATTGATTCAAATCTGTCTCCAAATAATACAGAAGAGCCCCTTCTGTTGGCAAACTTTTGAGAAGCGGAATTATTGAACTGCTGACAGTTATCTCTTTTCCTCATTCAAATTGCTTCTTTAAATTGTCATTTCTGTCAAAGTTCCTTCTGGCCGCCCCTCAATCCAAACGTATGGTTTTTGGAAGTGGAGTGCCTCCCAAACAAGTGCCTGTCAATGTAGATTCAGCGTACCAGCTAAGGAGATCTCTCTCTCTCTCTCTCTCTCTCTCTCTCTCTCTCTCTCTCTCTCTCTCTCTCTCTCTCTCTCTCTCTCTCTCTCTCTCTCTCTCTCTCTCTCAATTTCAGTTCAAGGGGCTTCATTGGCATGGGAAACATATGTTTATGTGAAACACTTGCTTAAGCAAGTGAAATAGATAATAAACAAAAGTGAAATAAACAATAAAAAAGGATAAATAGAACAGTAAACATTACACTCACAAAAGTTAAAAAAGAATAAAGACATTTCAAATGTCATATTATGTCTATATACAATGTTGTAATTATGTGCAAACGTGTGTGTGTGTGTGTGTGTGTGTGCATGTGTGCGTGCATTGAGAAGGGAGGGGGTTATGAAGACAGAAATATGCAACACTTTCCAAACAGCCTCTTAAAAACTGACTCTCTCCCACTTTCTTCAAAGCGTCAGACCAAAGCATGGAGGCGCCTTCCTGAAGCACACATCAAAACAAAAACAACGAGCAGAACATTTGACGCACCTCTTTAATTCCTCAAATTGTACGTCTGTATTCAAAAAGAGGCTACGGGGGATAGGGAAACATCAGTAAAAATGTTTGAAAGCGACCCCCGCCCAAATAACCAAACCACTACACTCTTTGACTTTCCTAATCTTTACTGCCTAATAGAGAGCGGAACTTAAAAACAAACAAGCGTGAATTCAAAAAGCGTATTTTTTTGCTTCAACATGCATTCCACAGACTGACACAAGGGCTTATGGGTTGGTTATGGGAGCAGTGCCGACTCCAGTATCTAAGACAGACTATCACTGTTTCCTCTCACAGGAAAAGTAGGTTTGATTATTGTTGGGTAAATGAAAAATGGAAGGTAATGGAGAAAGTATGTTATTAACTTACGTTTTATTTGTATTGGTATTAGTTATTTATCAAATTGAATCCCATTGAGATATGAATCTATTTTTTATTTGATTTAAAATAAAGCATATTTTGCCAGATGCCAACTGGGTGAAAGACCGCCTACCCTATACACATACAATAGTATACTGTTCACAATGACCCTTTCATGCCATAGACATATACGTAGTCTAGCACTATAATGACTCATAACTCATTGCCAAGACCTCAGGCCTCACTCCCCTGTCATTGCATAAGCTCTCACCGAGTCATACAGTACCTCTGAACAAACTGTAGGCTACACAATATAAGCTATCATAAACACCCACAGTTCCAGCCATTGTGAATATTGTGTTTAGCTAAGAAACCATATAATTGACTCGGTTCAGCAAGTTTGAGTTACTTGCAGAGCGAGAAAGAGAGAGAGATGGGGGGTGAAGGAAAATACATAAAGGGGATAGAAAAGTGGAAGGGGGGAAGAAAAAGGCTAAAACAGATGAAGCAAGAAAACAGAATGAGAGAAACAATGGTTTAAAGTAGTGGAGAAGGAACATTTGAGTGAGAGAATGACAGCGAAGGAGAGAGAACCACATTTAATTTAAATATATTCGCCACATGGTTCATAAACAACAGGTGTAGACTAACAGTGAAATGATTACTTATGGGCCCTTCCAAACAATGCAGAGAGAAAGAAAATAGAGAAATAATAAAAAAGCAAAACACGTAATCATAAAATAATATACACAATGAGTAACGATAACGTAGCTATATACATATACACCGAGTCGAAAAGAAAATAGAGAAATAATAAAAAAGCAAAACACGTAATCATAAAATAATATACACAATGAGTAACGATAACGTAGCTATATACATATACACCGAGTCGATGTGCAGGGTTGCGAGGTAATTGAAGTAGATACAATGGTGTATCAATGGTGCAGCTGTATAACTGTGGTGACCATAATAGATCCTTAGTGATGTGGATGCAGAGGAACTTGAAACTTTCGACCCACTCCACTACAACCTTGTCGATGTGATTGGGGGTGCGCCCGGCACTCCGTTTTCTGTAGTCCACGGTCAGCACCTTTGTGAGATTGAGGAAGAAGTTATTGTCCTGGCACCACACTGCCAGGTCTCTGACCTCCTCCCTATAGGCTACCTCATCGTCATCGGTGATCAGGCCTACCACCGTAGTGTTGTTGGCAAACTTAATGATGGTGTTGGAGTCGTGTTTGGCCACGCAGTCATGGGTGAACAGGGAGTACAGGAAGAGACTAAGCACACACCCGATGGGTCCTGGTGCTGAGAGTCAGCGAGGAGGATGTGTTGTAGCCTACCCTCACCACTTGGTGGTGGCCTATCAGAAAGTCCAGGGTCCAGTAGCAGAGAACAATCAGAGTCAGAAAGAAGCACTGCACTAATTTCTTCCTGACGCCGTTTCTTCTTTGTTTGCGTGCGTAAACATGCTTTGTGGTGAAATATTGATGGCGCCTTTTAAACTGTCTTGTAAATCGTTTCCCCTTCTCTTAGCTCTCCATCTATCTGTAGCACCTGGGGTAGACGCTGGAAAATGTGCACGTCTGGAGAGATGAAGCCTTGTGCGTCGGGCTGTCAAAGATGACAGACCTTTTTTTCCTCCCTCCATCTCTCCCTCCATCCCCCCATCACTACCGGGGGAAGACTGTTTGACTGTTTTCCCTTCACTCAAAAAAACATATGCACAGGGTAATTTGATTGATGATGCAGGGGGATAAAGACGGCGCAAAGTTTGGATGGTGCGTTTGGTGGACAGATGATGCTGCCGATTTGTTTGGTCATCTTTCACAATTCTACTATATGTAATATGTGGGTTGTTGTTGCGTGCGTGTGTGTGTACGTGTTTGCGATGTGTGTGTGCTTGCATGTGTGTGTGCGTGCTTGCTTGTGTGTGTGTCTGTCAGTCTGTTTGCCGTGTGTGTGTGTGTGTTTGTGCGTGCGCATGTGTGCATGCGTGTGCGTGTCTGTGCGTGTTTGAGAAAGTGTGTGAGAGAGAGAGAGAGCGAGATAGAGAGAGGAAAGGAGGGGACTAAGTGCCGGCACAGACGGAGCGATAGGCGGGGATGACTGTTCCATCTGGGGACCCGTGACAAGGAGATGGCATTCCAACTGTGACAGATTTGGCAGGGCGGGCCCATATTGGCATCTGCCACTTATTCGCTCACAGTCGAGCATCTTTCATAATAACTCTGTGTAGAGCATCTTTCATAATAACTCTGTGTACCTAGGAGGTAAAACAGTACTGCTTTAAGTCCATTTTGTGTCTTAAACATACTCTCATGTCCATGGAAGTTGTAGAATCTTTTAGGTTTAGGCTTGGCTTAGCCACCCTCAATCAGGTACGTGCACAGATAGGGACCTAGGGGTGCTCGAGCTCTTCCACTATGAGAAAAGTGCAGATTGCAGATTGGTGACATATTTTATTCATTTTTCTTTCTTGTAACTGTAAATGTAATTAATCGCCCATCAAACTAGGTAAGCTAATCTCACAAGGTCTTGCTTTTTTAAAATTCCCTCTCGCCTGCCCCTCTGCCGCCACGAGAGCACACGCTGATGCACTCATCCTGGGTGTAGGATAGATAATACAGGCGCCGGATGGTGAGTTTTGAGTAGAAGCCTACTATTGAGTTGCATGTTGTCCTCTCTCAGAGTAGGGGAGAATTAGAGTTTTTTTGTGATAGCTAAACAGCTAGCTAACAATATACTGATTTAAAACATATACTAGCTACATTCGCTATGATCAGCTGATTACCCACGGTCCCTATTTTCCCCACCTGATGAACGCTATCTGTGAGCGGCAGTAGCCTGGGCGAGAGTACTTTTTTTTTAAACATAAAGGCATATGTAAAAAATCTGATAAAACAGAAGAGAAGAGGTGGGGTGGTGTCGTGACGATTTATCTCAATACATTAAGTAATTTTCTCAAAATCATGTATTTTTCAGAGAAAAATGGCCTTTGAATGTTTTAGTACAAATACTGGAGACCTCTTCTTTGACTACACCCATTTAGCATTGTTCACACCCTCTTAAGGGATTGTCTTCGCTGTGGCTCAGTTGGTAGAGCATGGTGTTTGCAATGCCAGCATGGTGTGTGCAATGCCAGGGTTGTGTGTTCAATTCCAATGGGGGCCAGTACAAAAAAAAGCTTTATAATAAATAAAATATAAAAATAAAAAAATGCATGAAATGTATGTGTTCACTACTGTAAGTTGCTCTGGATAAGAGAATCTGCTAAATAACTAATGTAAATGTAAGCTTTAGCCCCACCCATCTCTGGCTAATGTTGGCTAGCATGCTAGCTACTTCAAGACACAAATCAGAGAACAGCTCACTCTGACCATTTTACTCACCCTATTGAAATGGATTCTTGCATATTGGAGTCTTTTGTTAAGACATGTAGCTAGCTAGCTAAACAATTAACCATAATCCCAACTCATGATGTTACTACCCTTCATGAATCTGCAGGTAGCTAAACAACCAGGTTTAATGTTAGCTAGCTAACATTCGGCTGCAACTAGCAAAGAAAATGGCTCTGAGATATGAAAATATTACTACACAGATCATACACGTACTGTTAGCCAGCCAGCTAATGTTAGCTAGCTAACAGTACACTTTAACTTGAAATGAAAACGACTTTCTGACAAAATTAGAAACATGTATTATTTCAAAATGTAGCTAGCTAGACTATCTTACCCATATACATGGATGGATGCTTCTCCCTCTCTCACGGATGCCATGGTTGCCCTTAGTTTGAAGATGCAATCCAGAGACAGGTGTTTTCTCCATCTCCTTAGCTATCATACTCTAATTCCACTGATTTCAAAACTTGGTCCTCCAGAAAGTGGAGAGCAACACTTATGCAGTTCTACTATGCAATAAAAACATTTTTTTAAAGCCACCTTAGACAGGATTACCTACACCTACTGACCACCTCAAATAGACAGAAGCATGCTACATGGCAGACCAATCCGAACTCATCTCTCGGCATGTCCAGCCCACTCATTATCTCAGCCAATCATGGCTAGCGGAAAGGTTGGCGGCTTTTTCTGTGGCATACCAACTAGGCTCGTAATTTAACAAGTGACTTTCACTTTTACTTGAGTCATTTTCTATTAAGGTATCTTTGTCTTTAAGTATGACAGTTGAATACTTTTTCCATCACTGTGAAAAACCCTGCAGCGTTGCAGTTCTTGACACACTCAAACCGGTGAGTGGCACTTATAACCATACCTTGTTCATAGGCTCTTATATATTTTGTCTTGCCCTTTCACCCTCTGAATGGCACAGATACACAATCCATGTCTCAATTGTCTCAAGGTTTAAAAATCATCTCCTCCCCTTCATCTACACTGATTGAAGTGGATTTAACCCATAATAGTCTAAGCCCTGTCTAAGCCGGGGGAGGGGATTCTACTAAGCTTTACGGAATTGTTTTAAGAAGGTCATACCAAGGATCATTTAACTATTTGATTTTGAATTTTAAGATTCCTTGAAGTATAAAAAAATAAAATCTAAAATTATTTAATAAAAAAACTGCTATCACCCCGTACAAACACATTGAATAACAGATTCACTACATGGAACGTCAGATAAGTCCCCCCAAAAAATCTAAAGGAAGTTTGTTCTGAAGTGTCTGTCCTATATCTGAAAGATATAAGAAAGATCAGGATATATTTTTTTAATTACATGTATTTAACCTTCTTTTTGGCATTAAACATTATCCATATATACTTCCATAAAAAAAATTCCACTGGTACCGGGAGACCTTCAGACGATTCTTGTGACTCTAGAGCAAAACAACTGACATGTACGTGTCCATGAGTCTCACCTTTCCAAAGGGGTCACATTAGTGTTGAGCCCAAACTGATCGGACGCTGCTGACAGAAGTTGGTAGATCAGCTGTACCGATTTCAGACAAGTCCCAGGACGCTTGTTGGGGTCATAGAGCAAAACACTGTTGTGTTCGTGAGAGTCTCATCTTTCCATGTCCGGATGCTACAGATGATTTTGTGAGAAGACTGATTTTCAGGACGTTTCATGGTCTGACAAACACCGCACCTTTCACCGCAGATGCGGAAGTGCGACATAGGTGGATGCGGTGGATTGAGACGAATCCAATGCAAAGAAACTGAAAGATTTGTATGGGGATTTTTTTATTATGCTAATTAGATTTCCGCAGGGCGTGGACATCGACCTTAGGGGTTAACAAGTGACATCAATAAGCGATCATAACTTTCACCTGGATTCACCTGGTCAGTCTATGTCAAGACAGGTGTTGTTAATGTTTTGTACACTCGGTGTACAGTGGGCTGGATGACCCCTTACACCCTGCAATAGTAAAGACCTCCACAATTTAAAATGAGCAGGTGGGATGTACCCTTTTGGACGTCTATTCCAATTTGGTTCAACGTAATTTCATGGAAATACAATGTTGATTCAACCAGTGTGTGCCCAGTGGGTAGGGGCCAGGCACCTGCTTATCCATAAAGGTCAGAAAGTTTGAATTTTTCAGTCTTTATAAGGATCTGAAGGAACACTAACATTCTAATCTCTGACACCAACATCAGTGCACTAAGCCTTTTAACCCAAGGCCATAGGACAGCAAAAACAGATAGGTGTTGGGGGAGTGTCATACTGTCAGCCAACTCTATTCTGGGAATGGACATGGAAGAAAGCACGGTACAAGACGGTCTTGTAAACAGGCACAACAAGGGGAGGTGTGTGTGTGTTCCTGCCATCTCTCTCTCTCTCGCTCTCTCTCTCTCTCTCTGTTTCTTTCTTCCTCTTCCTTCACCCATCCCACCCTTTCTATAAATCCGCCTTTTCCCTGATGAATGGCGGCGAGGGCCCATCCGTAAAAGGACGGCCCAGAAATCCTATTCATTTGCATACTGTAATTATTCTTTGAATCAGCCTACATTTATTGCTGCCAGCGAAAATCTACTGTCAGCATGGCCCAATAGATCACTGTTGAAAAGCCGGTCCACTGAAGGAAAGAGGGTCTGTGAGGAGATATGGGATGGGCTCCACCCCACCAACTAGCAGGCCAACACACACACGCCATTCTTGTGCTCACAAACATATACACACATATTAATACACTTTTGCGCAGACAAACACACAGATATACCGTGCACATACCATGTGCACACACACACACACACACACACACACACACACACACACACCATGCACACACTTATAAACACACACTCAGATGAACACACTTCCTCGCAGACACACACACAGCTTTGAGATGTACTGATCCTAGATCAGTGTAATGGGGTATTCGGACATGGACAATGTTAGTTTACATGGTGTACTGAGCCTAGATATGTGCCCCTTGAGCTGGGAATAGCTTTATACCACTTTGAAGAGCATGTTGTTATTGTTTATCTCACTATGGCTGCACCTTTGGTCTAAAATCTGACCGAGAGGGAAAAAGGAAATTAAAAGCTGTCTACTTAGCTAAAGATCACGTTTGATTTTTAGCAGCCAAACACATCTTCTGGCGTTGCACGCACTGTACACATGCATGTGCACACACACAAACACACACAGTACACTCGCCCCCCACCCATGACTTGTTCCACTTGGCTGGGTTCGTTATGGAATGGAGTCCTCCTCACTTTCCACTCTGATAATAATATACTGATCTAGGCTCAATTCAGTTCACAGCTGTGTTCGGCTCTAAAAAGCCTAATTCTGATCTTAGTTCAGATCACTTAACTTAAGTTGAGTAACACTAGCTATGTACAGTATGGTCTGTGTTCTAATACCCCATTAAATGTACGGCATCCATATCAGGACATCGTCAGTTGTCAGATTAGCAATACCATGTCTGAATGGCTGTGTCCCAATCATTCTATTAGGTAGCTTCCTTTCCTCATGTCCTTCGTCTTCTTTTCTTCAGGAGCTCTGACAGGTCAAATAATATTGGCTTATACTTTCAGGTCTGTAGGCATATAATAAACCATCTCCAGGTCAGTTGAGGTCAGCGCTGCCGTCTGTCTTCAGTGCCAACATCTGATGTCACCTCAGTTGTGTTCAGCAAGGCCATCTGTTCCCTAAGCTCACCTTTCCCAGCTAGCACACATTCTGAGAACCATATGTTTATTAGAGCTTGGCGAAAGCATGGTTGTCCTATGATTATTTTGCATAAAGCCTTCCCAAAACATTTCCTACAGGTTTTCTTGTGGTTCTATTTAAAGTAATGTTCTCAAATTGTTCAGAGAAGGTTAAGAAACAACGTTCTTCTGCGGGAATCTCAGTACTCCAGGTTAATGCTTTCTACAGGTTTCCTCATAGTTCTTTTTAAAGTTATATTCTCAGAACATTACATATTAGTAAAGTTCTAAGAACATTCTAAGAATTGTATTTAAAAACACATACTTTCCATTCTCAGCATCAACACAATTCACTCTATCTTGAGTTCACCTAACACTGTACCTTCCCAGAACAGGTGAAATTTTGACTTCTGTTCAGAATGTTTAAAAAACTTTCCATTTTAACAGTCAGGAAACGTATGGTTTTGTTCCCAGAACTAATGGGAAACCAAAAACGTACATTCCACAACTTCCAAGGAACCAAATGTGCTAGCTGGGTTGGTATGCTACTGTTACTTCATTCTGCATTTTATTATATAGGAAAATGTGTGTATTTACCTTTTATTATGTGTGCTGTACAATATCATTAGGCATGATTATGAATGACAAATACATAATTTTCGTACTTCCATTTCCACTTACGTTATTGTCCAAAGAAAATAGTCCTGCAACCTGTACTGAATGGTATTTATTTTCATAAATGTTTTATGTAGTATAGTATATCGATATAAACAGAATGCTTTATATCCGGTATAAACAGAAAGTTATAACAAAACAAAAAATTTTTTTATACCTTTCTGTTTTCAGGAGATCCAAGGCTACAAAAACAGGTCCATAAACAGCATCTCGTCTGCTTTGAAAGGACTGCTAATGTTGATGACTCTAATTCACATTTGTGCATATGGGATTGCAGATGCTTGTTTATTTTCCCTGCACACGTCTCTCTCCCAGGTCTCCAGTGTTGTCATCTCTACAGCAGATAAGATTGCCTAGCGTTACCCTGCCTCTCAATCTCCTCTGTGTGTGCTAGAATGTCCCCTTTCCCTGCCAACACACACACACACACACACACACACACACACACACACACACACACACACACACACACACACAAAGGAAAGAGGGGAACAGCTCTTGGCCTACATAGAAATCCCTGTGGGAAAAGGGGGAGAATCTCTGAGCCTCTTTAAGTAGCTGTTTTGTCATGTTTTATATCATTCAACTAATAAAACCCAAGTCCTTTACTAAAGACTCCGGCTCCCAGAAGACCCCTGTTCTAAATGTACTGCAAACACAATTGTTTGCCTTCAAAACATGTTCCTCCTTTTCATCCCCCTCTTCCTCCTCCTCTTCCCCAATCTACAGTCCCATATCTGTGCTGCTGTTGTTTTCTTGGTAAACACACTAGTGAAATGTATTTGTTGATGGCTATAGGAAAACATATCAAACTGCTGCGGAGTCCATTTTCGTTCCTTGCCGTCAGTTTCCAAGTGAGCCTTGCCTTTAGCGGCAAAATCTTGAAGAGGATTTTACTTTGATACAAATGTGTGGACAGCTTATTTGTTCACTTTCTGAATGCAATGTCATGTTTTCTCTGAATTTCAATGTTTGAAATATTTTACATATAGAACACAGGGTGAACCAGATACATCTCAAAGAGCGATTTGCTCTTTTATGTTAGAGAAACAAGAACATTTCTTAGTGAGATGGGGATGTATGTAAGAATGAGAATTGGATGTTCATCATTCCTTAGTAATGCCTGACCTGTGTCTATAAATTCCTGTCTGCCACGTGAACTTATTGAGATGCTGGTTGCTTCTTGAGAATAAATACACGTTTAACATAGCTCTGTCTAGTCTCTGTCTAGTTTTAACTTTCCTATAGTTGACGTTCCATTCTCCGAACCCTATAATCAGAATCAAATCAAATGTTATTGGTCATACACATATTTAGCAGATGTTAATGTGGGTGTAGCGAAATGCTTGTGTTCCTAGCTCCAACAGTGGAGTAGTATCTATGTCACGTCCTGACCAGTAAAAGGGGTTATTTGTTATTGTAGTTTGGTCAGGGCGTGGCAGGGGGTGTTTGTTTTGTGTGTTTCGGGGTTTATGTTCTATGTTATCTGTTTCTATGTGTTTATTCTAGTTCTTATATTTCTATGTTGTGTATTTTGGGTTGATCTCTAATTGGAGGCAGCTGAATCTCGTTGCCTCTGATTAGAGATCATATTTAAGTAGGGGTTTTTTCTTCATGGGTTTTGTGGGTATTTGTTTTTCGTATAGTCCTTGTGTCTTTACGGAACTGTTGGTTGACGTCGATTTATTTTGTTTAAGTGTTCACTTATATAAATAAAAGAAGATGAGCACGATACCTGCTGTGCCTTGGTCCACTTTCTACGATGCACCTGACAGAACTACCCACCAAACCAGGACCAAGCAGCGGGGTTTGGAGCACCGAAAAGAAGGATGGACGTGGGAGGATGAACGACGATTCTGGGAGGACAAACTAAGGGAGCTAGAGGAGACTGAGAGGCATCCCCCCAAAAAATTGGGGGGGCACACGGGGAGTTGGGCAGAGTCAGGATGGAGACCTGAGCCAACTCCCCGTGCTTATTATGGGGAGCGACGGATCAAGAAAGCACCGAGCTATGCGGAAATGCGCACTGTATTGCCCAGACGCATTCAAAGGCCGGTGTGATCGGTGAAAGCTCCTCAGCATGGCCAGGCTATGTTGAGCACTCAGCCAGGAAGGGTTGTGCAGGCCGTACGCTCCAGACCTCCAGTGCATCTCCAGGGTCCAGTTTACCCTGCTCCTGCTCCTCGCGCTAGCCCTGAGGTGCATGTCACTAGTCTGGCGCCTCCAAAGCCAGCCCCACGCATCAGGCCTCCAGTGCGCCAGCCCAGTCCAGTATGTCCTGTTCCTGCTCCCCGCACTCACCCTCCAGTGCGCCTCCATAACCCGGTACAGCCTGTGCCTGCTGTGAGCACTCTGCCATTAGTACGTCCTGTTCCTGTTCCCCGCACTCACCCTCCAGTGCGCCTCCATAACAAAGGTATAGCCAGTGCCTGCTGTGAGCACTTGGCCTCCAGCGACGCCCACCTGTCCGGCGCAGCCAGAGTCGCCCGCCTGTCCGGTGCAGCCAGAGTCGCCCGCTCTAGAGGCACCACCAAAGTGGGGTGAGCCAGTGGTGGAGCGAGGTCTGTGTCCCGCTCTTGAGCCACCTCCGTAGGGGGGAGGATTGGGAAGGGGGGGTGTAGCACAAGAACCGTCGGTGATGGTGGCCACCCTTCCTTCCCTCCCTTTAAGTTTGTGGTTATTTTTGTGGGGTTTTGTTTGTGAGGTGCATTCGGGGTCTGCACCTTTGGGGGGGGGGGGGGGTACTGTCACGTCCTGACCAGTAAAAGGGGTTATTTGTTATTGTAATTTGGTCAGGGCGTGGCAGGGGGTGTTTGTTTTGTGTGTTTTGTTTTTTTTGGTTTATGCTTCACACACCTGTATTTGGGGAGTTTCTCCCATTCTTCTCTGCAGATCCTCTGTAGCTCTTTTAGGTTGGATAAGGAGCATGGTTGCACAGCTATTGACAGGTCTCTCCAGAGATATTCCATCAGGTTCAGGTCCGGGCTCTGGCTGGGCCACTCAAGGACATTCAGCGACTAGTCCTAAAGCCACTCCTGTGTTGTTGCCTTAGCTGTGTACTAGGGGTCGTTTTCCTGTTGGAAAGTGAACCTTCACTCTGGAGCAGGTTTTCATTAATGATCTCTCTGTACTTTGCTCCGTTCATCTTTGCCTTCGATCCTGATTAGTCTCCCAGTCCCTTCCGCTGAAAAACATCCCACAGCATGATGCTGCCACCACCATGCTTCACCGTAGGGATGGTGCCAGATTTCCTCCAGTCGGGAAGCTTGGCATTCAGGCCAAAGAGTTCAATTTTGGTTTCATCAGAACAGAGACTCTTGATTCTCATGTTCTGAGAGTCTTTTAGGTGCCTTTTGACAAACTTCAAACGGGCTGTCATGTGCCTTTTACTGAGGAGTGGCTTCCGTCTGGCCACTGTACCATGAATGCCTGATTGGTGGAGTGCTGCAGAGATGGTTGTCAGAGTGACCATCGGGTTCTTCGTCAATTCCCTGATCAAGGCCCTTCTCCCCCAATTGCTCAGTTTGGCCGAGCGTCCAGCTCCAGGAAGAGTTTGGTGGCCACTCTGTTCTTGGGGACCTTCAATGCTGCAGACATTTTTTGGTACCCTTCCCCAGATCTGTGCCTCGACACAATCCTGTCTCTGAGTTCTACAGACAATTCCTTCAACCTCATGACTTGGTTTTTGCTCTGACAAGCACGGTCAACTGTGGGACCTTATATAGACAGGTGTGTCCATTTCCAAATCATGTGCAATCAATTGAATTTACCACAGGTGGACTCCAATCAAGTTGTAGAAACATCTCAAGAATGATCAATGGAAACAGGATGCACCGTAGCTACATTTTCAGTCTCATTGGGTCTAAATACTTATGTAAATAAGGTACCTTTGTTTTTTAAAATCTGTTTTCGCTTTGTTGTTATGAGGTATAGTGGGAAAAAAGTCAATTTGATCATTTTTAGAGTAAGGCTGTAACGCAACAAAATGTGGAAAAAGTAAAGGGGTCTGAATACTTTCTGAATGCACTGTATATGAACGCAGCTGCCACTTCATTAAAGCCGTTAAATACAGTTTATCATAAAATGCACCGCGCTTTATAACGGGCGACAATTTTAGTACTCATCAATGCATTCTCTACCAGAAAGTTGGTTGGCCCTCTTTGATGTCGCGTAGGTTGATACATTGCTATGTTTTCATGTATAAAGCCCTTTTACAAAAGGTCCCACTGTACCTAACATCATTACTAAACTTTAGACATACGAGTTACGACACTCTGTCTCAGGGATGGCTAACTCTGGAAATTCCTTTGGTCTCTACTGAGTTAGGTAAATCTGCTTTTAGTTTTCTTGCACCTTATTTGTGGAACACTCTTCAAAATGTTCTTATATTTGATGTTCTGGTGCCTCTAGGGAAATTCAGAAAACCTTATTAATGATGAATGTGAGTTTTCTTTATGACCGTGTTTTTCTTTCTTTCTGTTTGCATTTTGTATTTATATTTTGATGTGTGTATTTTCTGTAATGTATGTAATTCAGGGCTCATCTGTAAGAGACCTTGGTCTCAGTATGACTCCCTGATAAAATAAAGGTTAAATATTATTTTTCTTAGATAGGTTCAGGTACTACCTATACCCGTTTTCTTCCATTTTGTCCCTGTTGAACACGCCCCTGGGTTGAAATCCTTCAAATACTTTGAGCATTTGCATGAGTCTACCTGGAGTGCCAGATAGAAGAATTTATTCAGAATTCATCTCGAAACCAGTGTTAAGATCAGTGGCGTTCGGTGTCGTTTAAGATGCGGGAGGGTGATTAAAAAAAATCATGAGCAAGCCCTTATTTCTATTACAGCATATTGGATGACTGTCATTCATATTCCATTCACCCAGGAGCAAGATGGCGCCGACAGAGAAGGTCGCCTCGCTTCTAGTCCTTAGGAAACTATGCAGTAGTTTGGTGTTTATGTATTATTTCTTACATTGTTAGCCCAGAAAATCTTAAATGTTATTAAATACAGACGGAAATAACTATTATATATCAGAGCAATGTCAACTTACCAGCACTACGACCAGGAATACGACTTTCCCGAAGCGGATCCTTTGTTCAAACCACCCAAGGCATTCAAACTGATTCCAGAGGCTGACCCAAAACACCGTCGTCGCAGAAGAGGTAAACGGAGCGGCCTTCTGGTCAGAATTCGGAGGCGAGCACATCACCCACCGCTTCTGAGTATATTACTTGCTAATGTCCAGTATCTAGATAACAAGGTAGAGGAAATTAGGGCAAGGGTTGCTTTCCAGAGAGACATCCGGGATTGTAACATACTCTGTTTCACGGAAACATGGCTCTCTGGGGACATGCTGTCGGAGTCGGTACAGCCACTGGGATTCTTTGTGCGAGCGCCAACAGGAATAAACATCTCTCCGGGAAGAAGAAAGGCGGGGGTGTATGTTTCATGAGTAACGATTCATGGTGTAATTGTAACAACATACAGGAACTCAAGTCCTTCTGTTCACCTGACCTAGAATTCCTTACAATCAAGTACCGACCGTATTATCCCCAAGAGAACTCTCTTCGGTTATTGTCACAGCCAAGTATATCCCCCCTCAAGCCGATACCATGACGGCCCTCAAGGAACTCCACTGGACTCTATGCAAACTGGAAACCATATATCCTGAGGCTGCATTTATTGAAGCTGGGGATTTTAACTAAGCAAATTTGAGAACAAGGCTACCGAAATTCTATCAGCATATTGATTGTAGTACCCGGGCTGGCAAAACACTGAATCACTGCTGTTCTAACTTCCGCGATGCATACAAGGCCCTCCCCCGCCTACTATTCGGCAAATCTTACCACGACTCAATTTTGCTTCACCCCTCCTATAGGCAGAAACTCAAACAGGATGTACCCGTGACAAGGACCATTCAATGCTGGTCTGACCAATTGGAATCCACACTTCAAGATTGTTTTGACCACGCGGACTGGGACATGTTCTGGGTAGCCTCAGAGAATAATATAGATTTATATGCTGATTCGGTGAGTGAGTTTACAAGGAAGTGCATAGGAGATGTTGTACCCACTGTAACTATTAAAAGCTACCCTAACGGCAGCATTTGTGCAAAACTGAAAACGCGAACTACCGCATTTAACCATGGAAAGATGACCAGGAATATGGCCGAATACAAACATTGTAGTTATTCCCTCCGCAAGGCAATCTGTAACGGTTGTCGTCGGATTTAGACCAAAATGCAGCGGGGAAATGTGCACTCATCTTCTTTATTATAAACGGACAAGAAGGCGAACCAAAACAAACACAAAGAAAACACAACGACTAATCACAGGCTGGTAAGGCACAAAGCTATACACAGCATCATCTCCCACAAAGTACTCAACAAACACATGCCTATATATAGGACTCTCAATCAGAGGCAACTAGAAAACACCTGCCTCCAATTGAGAGTCCAACCCCAATTAACAAAACATAGAAATACAAAAGACTAGACAGAGCATAGAAATACACTAACATAGAACAGTGCCCAAAAACCCCCGGAATACATAAATCAAATACCCTACTAAACAAACCAACACCCCGAACCACATAAAACAAATACCCTCTGCCACGTGCTGACCAAACTACAATAACAAATAACCCCTATTACTGGTCAGTACGTGACACAATCAAACAAGTGAAATGTCAGTATATTGACAAAGTGGAGTCGCAATTCAACGGCTCAGACACGAGACTGTATGTGGCAGGGTCTACAGACAATCACGGACTACAAAAAGAAAAATAGCCACCACACGGACACAGACGTCTTGCTTCCAGACGAATTAAACACCTTCTTTGCCCGCTTTGAGGATAACACAGTGCCTCAGACACGGCCCGCCAAGGACTGTGGGCTCTCCTTCTCCATGGCAGACGTGAGTAAGACATTTAAACGTGTTAACCCTCGCAAGACTGCCGGCCAAGACGGTGTCCCTAGCCGCGTCCTCAGAGCCTGCGCAGACCAGCTGCCTGATGTGTTTACAGACATATTCAATCTCTCCCTATCCTACCCAAGAAGGCAAAGGTAACTGAACTGAATGACTATCGCCCCGTAGCACTCACTTCTGTCATCATGAAGTGCTTTGAGAGACTAGTCAAGGATCATATCACCTCCACCTTACCTGTCACCCTAGACCCACTAAAATTTGCATACCGCCCCAATAGGTCCACAGACGATGCATTCGCCATCACACTGCCCTATCCCATCTGGACAAGAGGAATACCTATGTAAGAATGCTGTTCATTGACTACAGCTCAGCATTCAACACCATAGTACCCTCCAAGCTCATTATTAAGCTTGAGGCCCTGGTTCTCAACCCCGCCCTGCGCGATTGGGTCCTGGACTTTCTGACGGGCCCCACCCAAGTGGTGAAGGTAGGAAACAACATTTCAACTTCGCTGAGCCTCAACACCTGGGCCCCACAAGGGTACGTGCTCAGTTCCCTACTGTACTCCCTGGTCACCCATGACTGTGTGGCCATGCACGCCTTCAACTCGATCATCAAGTTTGCAGACGACACAACAGCAGTAGGCTTGATCACCAACAATGACAAGACAGCCTGTAGGGAGGAGGTGAGGGCGCTCGGAGTGTGGTGTCAGGAAAACAACCTCTCACTCAACGTCAACAATACAAAGGAGATGATCGTGGACTTCAAGAAACAGCAGAGGGAGCACCCCCCTATCCACATCGACGGGACAGTAGTGAAGAAGGTGGAAAGTTTTAAATTCATCGGTGTACACATCACAGACAAACTGAAATGGTCCACCCACACAGACAGTGTGGTGAAGAAGGTGTAACAGCGCCTCTTCAACCTCAGGAGGCTGAAGAAATGTGGCTTGCCACCTAAAACCCACACAAACGTTTACAGATGCACAATTGAGAGCATTCTGTCGGGCTGTATCCCTGCCTCGTACGGCAACTGCACCGCCCACAACCGCAGGGCGGTGCGGTCTGCAACTACCTGCCCTCCAGGACACCTACAGCACCTGATGTCACAGGAAGGCCAAAAAGATCATCAAGGACAACAACCACCCAAGCCACTGCCTGTTCACCCTGCTACCATCCATAAGGCAAGGTCAGTACAGGTGTATCAAATCTGGGACTGAGAGACTGAAAAATAGCTTCTATCTCAATGCCATAAGACCGTTAAACAGCCATCACTAACACAGAGAGGCTGCTGCCTACATACAGACTTGAAATCATTGGCCACTCTAACAAATGGATCACTTGTCACTTTATTAATGCCACTTTAATAATGATGTTTACATATCTTGCATTACTCAGCCCATGTGTATATACTGTATTTAGTAGCAAATGTAAGTACTTATAACGTCATAACGAGTCAAGCAAAACATGTACAATGAGAGGAATATGTTAGTTAATATAGAGACAAACAATTATGCATATTTTTCGGTCATGCAGTTCATTTACGAAAATCGCTATTTAGCAAAAATATTTTCAGTCATATCCAAAACCAGGTGTATCAAACTCCATTCTTTGATTGATGCTGTGTGTGCATGTATGTATTACCACTCCTGCTCCTGGGACATCAATGATTACACATTGTAACTATGAAATAGACTAGAAGCATGATTTAAGTAAAGGCTGATTTGTAACTCATATATACAGAATAAAAAACAGTACATCCTGCCAGCACGCCCACAACCGTGCTGAATGACGCGTGGAAGAGAGCGAGGAATAAGATGGGAGTAACAATCCAGGCTATTTGCTCTGAGACCGGCATCATAATGTAATGAAACAAGCATGGAGCAGGTTTTGAACCCTCAACATTCTAGCCCGAAGTACAGCACGTTATCGACTGTGCCCAAATGTATTAATTGGGGTTAGGGCCGATTGTGGCTAAAAACACTTTATCAATTGGAATCATTAACATGTGGAAAGGGTAAAAAGTATTATTGTTCGTTTTTCACAAGCGTAGCACAATGGGCTTTTAGCTGAACAAGCCCTTAACCAACAGTGCAGTTCAAGAAGAGTTAAGAAAACATTTACCAAATAAACTAAAGTAAAAATTATAATAAGTAACACAATAAAATAACAATAACGAGGCTATATACAGGGGGTACCGGTACTGAGTCAGTGTGTGGGGGTACAGGTTAGTTGTCCTATTATATAAGTCCTGGATGGCTGGAAGCTTGGTCCTAGTGATGTACTGGGCCGTACGCATTACACTCTGTAGTGCCTTACGGTCAGATCCCGAGCAGTTGCCATACCCGGCGGTGATGCAACCGGTTAGGATGCTCTCAATGGTGCAGCTGTAGAAATCTTTGAGGATCTGGGGACCCATGCCAAATCTTTTCAGTCTCCTGAGGAGGAAAAGGTTTTATCGTGCCCTCTTCACGACTGTCTTTGTGTGTTTGGACCGTGATAGTTCGTTGGTGATGTGGACACTAAGGAACTTGAAACTCTCGACTCGGTCCTCTACAACCCCATCGATGTTAATGGGGGCCTGTTCGGCCCGCCTTTTCTTGTAATCCACGATCAGCTCCTTTGTCTTGCTCACATTGAGAGAGAGGTTGTTGTTCTGGCACCACACTACCAGTTCTCTGACCTCCTCCCTACTGGCTGTCTCATAGTTGTCGGTGATCATGTGTTGGAGTCGTGTTTGGACACGTAGTCATGGGTGAACAGGGAGTACAGGAGGGGACTAAGTACACACCCCTGAGGGGCCACAGTGTTGAGGATCAGCATGGCAGACATGTTGTTACCTACCCTTACCACCTGGGGGCGGCCCGTCAGGATGTCCAGGATCCAGTTTTAGAGGGAGGTATTTAGTCCCAGGGTCCTTAGCTTAGTGATGAGATTTGCGTGCACTATGGTGTTGAATGCTGAGCTGTAGTCAATGAATAGCATTCTCACATAAGTGTTCCTTTTGTCCAGGTGTGAAAGTGCAGTGTGGAGTGCGATTGAGATTGCGTCATCTGTGGATCTGTTGCAGCAGTATGTGAATTGGAGTGGGTCTAGGGTATCCGGGAGGATGCTGTTGATGTGAGCCATGACCAGACTTTCAAAGCACTTCATGGCTACTGACGTGAGTGCTACAGGGCGGTAATCTTTTAGGCAGGTTACCTTTGCTTCCTTGGGTACAGGGACTATGGTGGTCTGCTTGAAACATGTAGGTATTACAGACTTGGTCAGGGAGAGGTTTAAAATGTCAGTGAAGACACTTGCCAGTTAGTATGCCCATGCTTTGAGTACACGTCCTATTAATCCATCTGGCCCCGCGGCTTTGTGAATGTTGACCTGTTTAAATGTCTTGCTCACATCGGCTACCAGAACAGCTGGTGCTCTCGTGCATGCTTCAGTGTTCTTTGCCTCGAAGCGAAGATAAAAGGCATTTAGCTCGTCTGGTAGGCTCGCGTCACTGGGCAGCTCGCATCTGGGTTTCCCTTTGTAGTCCTTAATAGTTTTCAAGCCTTGCCACATCTGACGAGCGTCAAAGCCGGTGTAGTAGGATTCAATCTTAATCCTGTATTGACACTTTACTTGTTTGATGGTTCGTCTGAGAGCATAGCGGGTTTTCTTATTAGTGACCCACTCCTTGAAAACGGCAGCTCTAGCCTTTATCTCGATGTGGATGTTGCTTGTAATCCATTGCTTCTGGTTGGGATATGTACATATGGTCACTGTAGGGACGACATCGTCGATGCACTTATTGGTGAATCCGATGACTTAGGTGGTATCCCCTTTCGTTCCGTTTGCAAAACTTTTTTCAACAGAATCGGCGGAATGAATACACTCCTGATCACGCGTAAACATAGTTCACTTTCATAGCAGCCACAATGTATTCTTTTCTCGCATCTATGCACTCTCCTCCTCTCACCTTTTCCCTTGATTTGTTGACTTAAATGCACAACACATCAGCTGTATGTGACCAGGCGAAAAAAGCATTCCAAGCCAAACCATATCATAATCGCTACACACAGCCTACATCGTTGTCACGATATTAACTAACATAGCTAATAGAAGTAACGCGTTAGTAAACCCACTACAATCATGCAGTAACGTTACAGTGTATAGTCAGTAAGCAGTTTCGCAGTTACACCGGTGGGCCCCGGTGGCTATACATTTGTAAGACCAAAAGCTTACCTTGACTTGGAAGAGTTCCAGTGTTGTGTTGGATAGTCATAGCCAACTAGGTAACATAGCATCCCTCTGTTTGAGCAGGGTGTTTGAGTAGGCTAAATTAGATAGCTGGATTTGCTAGCTAGGTAAGTTAAACTGAAAGTTAAAAAAAAAGCTTATGCTTTCAGTACTAGATTTATTCTCTGATCATTTGATTGGGTGGACAACATGTCAGTTCATGCTGCAAGAGCTCTGATTTGAAGTTGTCATAATAACTGTGTAAGACTATGGAAGGGTGTGAGAACCAATGTTCCCTCAAAACAAATTCTGCACTGAGCAAATTTCAGGTCTGCTGAGCGCAAACTTGAAAATTGGGAAAATTCTGTGCATCTTCCAGTATGCGTTTACTGTGAACACTGAGGCTGTTCCCACTTTAAGTTACAGTTTTCACAGTTGCCAAGTAGACTACTGTGGCTATTTGATCTTAATGTAGGCCTACCAGAGTGGCCTACCATCAAAAACAATAGAGAAAAAGCATCCCATAACATTTTAACATGAAAATAGCTGTTCTATCATTCAGCCTACAGTAGCATCCAAAGTGTGGTGTTCAATGTAGGCCTACATTCCATGAACCTTTTGGAAAAAAAATACATGCAGGGCTTGACCTTGTTTATCCACTTTTCCTTCAGACAAGGAGGTGACTGAACATGGTATTGTGTTGTTTGTTGCAAGAAACCACTTTACAAAATAAAATGATTTATTATTCCCATACCATTATTACAGAGAATCAGACAAATTATGCTACCCTCTGCCTATTGGCTACTTAGCTTATTCAAGCCTGTCTCATGTTAGCTAGCCAGAAGCGTCCATCCATGTATATGGGTAAGTCTAGCTAGCTACATTTTCAAATATTACACATTTCTAATTTTGTCAGAAAGTCATTTTCATTTCAAGTTAAAGTGTACTGTTAGCCAGCTAGGTAATGTTAGCGGCTGGCTCGCTAGCTACGTTACGTGTATGATCTTATTATTTGTATCTCAGAGCCATTTGCTTTGCTAGTTTTAGCCTAATGTTAGCTAGCTAATATTGAACCTGGTTGGTTAGCTATCTGCAGAATCATACAGGGTAGTAATGTCATGAGTTGGGATTATGGTTAATTGTTTACCTAGCTAGCTACCTATATCTTAACAAAAAAAGACTCCACTATGCAAGTAGTCCCAGGGCTCTGTTCTAGGCCCTCTCCTATTCTCGCTATACACCAAGTCACTTGGCTCTGTCATATCCTCACATGGTCTCTCCTATCATTGCTATGCAGACGACACACAATTAATCTTCTCCTTTCCCCCTTCTGATAACCAGGCGGCGAATCGCATCTCTGCATGTCTGTCAGACATATCAGTGTGGATGACGGATCACCACCTCAAGCTGAACCTCGGCAAGACGGAGCTGCTCTTCCTCCCGGGGAAGGACTGCCCGTTCCATGATCTCGCCATCACGGTTGACAACTTCCTTGTGTCCTCCTCCCAGAGTGCTAAGAACCTTGGCGTGATCCTGGACAACACCCTGTCGTTCTCCACTAACATCAAGGCGGTGACCCGATCCTGTAGGTTCATGCTCTACAACATTCGCAGAGTACGACCCTGCCTCACACAGGAAGCGGCGCAGGTCCTAATCCAGGCACTTGTCATCTCCCGTCTGGATTACTGCAACTCGCTGTTGGCTGGGCTCCCTGCCTGTGCCATTAAACCCCTACAACTCATCCAGAACGCCGCAGCCCGTCTGGTGTTCAACCTTCCCAAGTTCTCTCACGTCACCCCGCTCCTCCGCTCTCTCCACTGGCTTCCAGTTGAAGCTCGCATCCGCTACAAGACCATGGTGATTGCCTACGGAGCTGTGAAGGGAACGGCACCTCCATACCTTAAGGCTCTGATCAGGCCCTACACCCAAACAAGGGCACTGCGTTCATCCACCTCTGGCCTGCTGGCCCCCCTACCTCTGAGGAAGCACAGTTCCCGCTCAGCCCAGTCAAAACTGTTCGCTGCTCTGGCACCCCAATGGTGGAACAAGCTCCCTCACGACGCCAGGACAGCGGAGTCAATCACCACCTTCCGGAGACACCTGAAACCCCACCTCTTTAAGGAATACCTAGGATAGGATAAAGTAAAGATGCACTATTGTAAAGTGGTTGTTCCACTGGATATCATAAGGTGAATGCACCAATTTGTAAGTCGCTCTGGATAAGAGCGTCTGCTAAATGACTTAAATGTAAATGTAAATGTAAGTAACCATTTCAATAGAATGTCACTGCAACAACTGTTGATAGACATAGCCAGAGCAAATTTACCAGTTATCTATTCCAAATTCAGAGCACTATCGTCTGAGTGTGCCAGAGCGCAGAATAACTGACAAATTTACGAACGCTCAACACCCGCTGAATATGGCCGGTGTCAGTAAACGTTGGCAAAAAAACATACATTGTTGACAGCAGCACTCTTTGCAGTCACCAATGCTCTGGATAACATAAAAAACAGCCTAACCAGCTCTGTTCGGGCGAGTAAAACGGTCAAGTAGCTGTTTTCTCATTTGTGTCTGGAAGTAGCTAGCATGCTAGCCAACGTTAGCCAGTTAGCTTGGGTGCTTGACTGTTGGGTGCTTGACTGTTGCTCGGATCAACCCTTAAAGATATGGGTGGGGCTTAAGCTTAAGAGGGTGTGAACGATGCTGAATGGGTGTAGACAAAGAAGAGCTCTCCAGTAGGTACCAAAACATTCAAAGGCAATGTTCTCAGAAGTCAGGTTATAAGTTTTCCCATTGTTCCTCAAATACAGTGTATGATATACCATTTTGTAGCTCTTTGTCTCTGCTTTTATCCAATGTAAAATGCAAATCATTTTATAACATTTTTGACATGTGTTTTTCTGGATTTTTTTGTTGTTATTCTGTCTCTCACTGTTCAAATAAACCTACTATTAAAATTATAGACTGATCATTTCTTTGTAAGTGGGCAAATGTACAAAATCAGCAGGGGATGAAATACTTTTTTCCCCCACTGTCTATATTTCAACATTTGAGGTAGGCTTCCTCCTCTGAGGAGCCTCCACTGGTTACAGATACAGTCTGCAAAATACATTCACAAAAACACAAGTCTTGAGTTCCTTAGCAATCAGGCTGCATCTCTCTCTGCCAAAGACCCAAGACAGCGCCAAGCAAGACACTGCAGACATCTCCCGAAACATGTCGTTTGACCTTGTTGTCCAACCGGCAGGTGAATTATCCCCCCCCCCCCTTCTTTCCCTTCTCCCCCTCTTCGGCGTTTAAAACAGGACTGGAGGGGAGTTTTATTGCTAAGTGGGCCCGGGCACGGTAAAGTGCCAGACGACGGTGTTTAACGTGACCATTAACAACAGGAAAGAAAATCAATACAGAGAGGTAGAGAGGAGGTGCATCTCCATCACGGTGATGTGTAGTTAGTGCCTGATTGTCCCCAGGCTGAGATCTGGCCTCACTCCCAAAGCCTGGCCGTTGTAATGTTATAATGTACTCTGCTCCGACGCAATTAAATTGAGCCCCCCTTTAGCTGCGGTGGTGGTGGAGAGAGTGGAGGCCTTTAAACATGAATATAAAAAGGGCAATTTCTTTTAGGTTCAAGCCACACATTTTTTTCACTTCATTTTGGGATGCCTGTGTCAGCTGACGTTTTGACAAGGTGATGATTTGACATGTTTTCTTTTGTTTACACATTCATTCATAGCTAAATGTCAAAAGTCTGCTACATAGATGTCTTACATAGAACGACATGAACAACAACTCAATTTCTTTGCAAGGTTTTGCTATCAAGATATTAATCTGTGGCACCATTTATGTCCTACATTTCTACCTAACTATAAATTGAGGCTGATACCTAACTGTAAGCTGAGGCAGAAAATGCACTGAACAAAAGGAAGAAACACACAACACTCAAAACATTGAACATTGAACACACCCTCCCAAAAGTAATCGACTCTTCGCCATCACAAACATTTCAGTTCCAGCTGCCCTTCCCTTCTGGTGCATCTAGAGAAGTGTGTGTGAGAAGTGTATTTGTGAGAAGTGTGTGTCAGAGCCTTTCAGAGAGGCGCACGCCCTCCCGCTGCTATCCCATAAGGCCTCGTGTGTGTGTGTTGATTGACAGGCCTTACCTTCCTAATGGAACGGTGAAGGAAGCCGGATGGCACCACTCTGGGTTTGCCGGGGGTTTCCCCCTCAGGCTAGCACACTGATGATGACTTCAGAAGGCAAACAGAGACGCGCACTAAAGTCCAAATGAAGAGGGGTAGTTGACAGAAAAAAATTATACACAGTGAATACTGTTTGTTGATGAGGCTATTGAGGTGTGTGTGTGTGTGTGTGTGTGTGTGTGTGTGTGTGGTGTGTGTGTGTGTGTGTGTGTGTGTGTGTGTGTGTGTGTGTGTGTTTGCTATGCAGTATTGCCCTTTGGGACCCTCTTCCCCTGCTGCCACATCTTATTTGGGGCTTGGGTTTTGTAAATGAGAAGAACAACTCAAGGAAACAAGACTATTGCTCTTGCTTGCTTTGTTTCTCTCTGCTGGGAGTGAGGGGGTGTTCTTGCACCTTCGTTTTGAATCAATGGAATGACCCAGGGAAAGTGTTCAGTTGAGATTTCTTAACAAAAGTTGACACAGTCTGCATTTGACATTAAATAACTGCATCTACTTGATGTCAGGCAGCACATTGGTTGGTATCCTATCCAGCACAGTTTCAAAGCTGGCTAGCGAGTCCTCCTTCCCTCCGCCTTGTTCAGGGGCAGAACAACATATTTTTTCCTTGGCATCTCGTGCATTCGATCTAGCAACCTTTGGTTACTGGCCCAACGCTCTAACAACTAGGCTACCTGCCGCCCCAATTAATCAACACACAGCAACAATATCAAAAATCTACAGTAATGATATGATGTCACCACATGGTGTCCACTTCCAAAGCCACATATCAAATTTTTGTGCCCTTCTACTCTTTCTGAAAATTCACTTCCTCTCTTCCTGATCACTCTCTCACCAATGCAATCAAATGGCTTATCAGAATCCTTTCACTCTCTCTCTCTCTTTCCTTTCCCCTTATCTCTCCAAGCTCTCTTATAGAAACTCATCAGGCCTCTAACCCTTCTCCTACTGTTCACAGTAGGGTGTGTTTTTCATAGCCTGTCACATTATGACAGGTCAGAATGTCAGTCAGTCGTGTATGTCCGGGGGTATCGTCGGACGGGGCCACAGTGTCTCCCGACCCCCTCCTGTCTCAGCCTCCAGTATTCATGCTGCAATAGTTTGTGTCGGGGGGCTAGGGTCAGTCTGTTATATCTGGAGTATTTCTCCTGTCTTGTCCTGTGTGAATTTAAGTATGCTCTCCCTAATTCTCTCTCTCTCTTTTTCTCTCTCTTTCTCTCTCTCTTTCTCTAGGAGGACCTGAGCCCTAGGACCATGCCTCAGGACTACCTGGCCTGATGACTCCTTACTGTCCGCAGTCCACCTGGTCGTGCTGCTGCTCCAGTTTCAACTGTTCTGCCTGCGGCTATGGAACCCTGACTTGTTCACCGGACGTGCTACCTTGTCCCAGACCTGCTGTTTTCAACTCTCTAGAGACAGCAGGCGCGGTAGAGATACTCTGAATGATCGGCTATGAAAAGCCAACTGACATTTACTCCTGAGGTGCTGACCTGTTGCACCCTCGACAACTACTGTGATTATTATTATTTGACCCCGCTGGTCATCTATGAAAATTTGATCATCTTGGCCATGTTCTGTTATTATCTCCACCCGGCACCGCCAGAAGAGGACTGGCCACCCCTCATAGCCTGGTTCCACTCTAGGTTTCTTCCTAGGTTCTGGCCTTTCCAGGGAGTTTTTCCTAGCCACCGTGCTTCTACACCTGCATTGCTTGCTGTTTGTGGTTTTAGGCTGGGTTTCTGTACAGCACTTTGTGACATCAGCTGATGTAAGAAGGGCTTTATAAATAAAAATACATTTGACATGGTCTGATTGATAGAACAGACTCAGTTTAGGTTCCCGAAAGCTTCGTAGCAATCATGGTCCTTTATTTCTCTCAATGACCCAAACTGACGCACTCTAAGAGCAAACCACTTCATTTAATGAGATATGCACATGCCAATGTCCAGTGTTGGGAAGTAGTGAACTACATGTAGTTGAATTAAACTACATTTTGGGGTAGCTTGGTGGTATTTGAACTAAATTCAAATCTTGTTAGTGTTTTCTGTAGTTTTCTGTAGTTTCTTTGCCATGTAGCAGTGTAGCTAACTACTGGAACTCCACACTATTTTTTATGAGTGAAGTAGGCAATAATTGTATTTTTTGGCATCAGATATGCTTAATTCTCACTTGAAACATTGTTTTTGTTTAATAAGATAAACTACACATTCTGTTAAAATTGATTTTGTATTCTATGACATTTCAGATTTAGTTATGATCATTTTTCATTAAGTAGTTTGGATGTAGTAAAATACTTTTTCAAAGTAACTTTATTTGTTTCTTAAGGGTAGCTTTAGTGTAGCTTAACGTCTTCCAGTGTGAAATAATTGGTAGCTTGGTAAACTATATATTTTCAGAGTAGCTTCCCCAACACCGCCCATGTCCATGGAGCAGATAGTATCCCAACTCCAGATGATCTTTTATTGTCGAGACTTAACATTTAAATTTGTGTTTCATTCAATCCAAATAATGAGCTATACCGTGTTCGTTATGCTAGCATCCAATCAACGCGGCATCCAATCAACACAATTCCCAACTGACACAGACTCTGAGTTCACAGGGAAGCATAGTTCTAAATGTAGTTCTAATTTCTGCTCTCCCATGTGCTAATCTGTCAAACCTTATTTTCATAATGTCCCCAAATTCCATCTGTCTCGGCTCTAACACTGTACCAGGATTCAGTTGCATTGAAAACGGAAATTTATAAAAACATGACAGAAATTTGGAGGGATAAAAAAAAGCCTTTGTTGCCATGGTAATACCAAACTGATGCCAAGCTCTTGATTCTGTCTGTTGGGTTATGAAGGGGAAAAATTTGATCAGAGAGAGTCCAGTATCAGCAAATTCGATGTGTTTCCAGTACAATGAAACACAAAATAGAATTCCACTATTTTGAAGAGTCAATTTTGTTTTGCAAACAGACACGGCAAACCTTACCACTTTTCTCTCTTTCATAACTTTTCATGTCTTACTTTTATTTTCTATCTCTCTCATCTTAGCTTTACATCCAATTATTTATTTCTTCGTTCCCTGTCACCATCTTTCCTCATCACCCTCTCCTGTTATCTCTTCTTTTTCTCCATCTCTATTTTTCCTTCTACATGCAACATATTCTCACAATATATTTTCTACACAACAAAATGACAGCGCAATGTAGCCTTGTTGGATTATATCCAATGGTGTCTCATCAGGAACAATGTCATTTTCTAGTGCTATAGTGGATCCCTGCTGGCCTTACATCATTAAGAAAACCCTGCACCAGTCATGTCCTCCAAACAAAAATAACATGAGGCTAATTTGGTTATTGGGAGTATGAAGACCCATTTCCTAATGACCCGCAGGCTATGATAATAGGAGCATCAACGACGTCACCTGGTTGGTTGTCGTGGTAACCAGCCTACCTTCCAAGCATGCTGCCCCCAACTGCCATTTGATGGCTTGGCCCAAATAAAGCAAACACACACACACACACACACACACACACACACACACACACACACACACACACACACACACGCGCCAACAAATAAACACAAACATAATAACAAAAACACTGCTTAGAGCAGGGCTGGGCAACTTTGATGGGGTGGGAGCCACAAAGAATCTGAATTAATCATGGCTGGCCGCAGTGGCTCGCGGGTCTGCATACCCACATCCATACCCATACATGTAGTCAGAGCCAGCCGTAGCCTTTCGGGCACCCAAACAAACATTTTGTTTACCCCACCTTGAGAGCAAAACATTTTAACGTTCCCGCTCTTGACAGCACAGAGAAAAGAAATCCTGTAATTCTACACATTTTTCCATGGGGAGGAGAGAAGATTTTGCCATTTTATAGCTAATTTCATGCTGTTCTTAACATTTTTCCTTGAGTCCGAGAGAGAAATGTTCAGTTTTACAGCTAATTTCCTGCAGTTATACGCATTTTGCCATAGGGTCGAGAGAAATGTTTGCAGTTTTTTATATGATATCTGAGCGAGAGTGACTCAATGGGGGCTCCCCGGTCGGCAATAAACCACTATTACTACAAGTTTAGATAGCTGGCCGCAAGACTAACTTACCAATCTAAAAAATATTAGCTGACATGGTTAATTGAGTGACTGTCATTGACTGACATAACAAGAGAAAACTGCTAATGCCCAACAAAATATCGACATTGCACCTTGTGTATTCTACTATTCTAACTCTCAACAGGAAGTTGCGACCCTGACTGAATACCCCCCCCCCCAAAAAAAAATATTATGATTTATTTATCTTTGTCTTTGGAAATTGATCCGCGGACGTATGCCAGTTGCCCATACCTGGCTTAGACGGAAGATGAATGAAAGACAATATATTGTAACTCAACAGGGGAAATAATGCAGACAATTACATTGACGCAATATTAAAGCTGATTATTAAAGCGCCCCCCCCCCCCCAAAAAAAAGGGGCCCATTCTGAAGTCAATGCACATGTAAATACAGACACAAGATGAAATTACATTTTAAAAGCTGGAATTGCAATTAGTGACAAGGATTTGACTTTTTGTCCAAGTCTATAAAAAAAACATGTTCTTGTTTGTAAAAAGCATGTTATTCAATTTGATGCAAATTTCTACAATGGCACATTTAGGGCAGAAACACCTTTCAATTTTTTTTCTGATCAGTGGTCATGAAGAAAACAAGGTGAAGGCTTGGCAAGCCAGGTAGTAGGGTGGCAATATTCCTGAAATGTTCCTAAAATTCACATTCCCTAGCTGCTTATTCCTTCCTGAAAACCTGTAACATTTTGGTAAGTCTTCTGGAAATTTGTAACACCATCCAAGTCCTTATAGTGGATTTGGCTATGGTGGAGGCTCCTCGTTCCTCCCCACTCCTAATGCCCTTTCGCACTGTGTCAACGTTAGGGAGAGTGTCAACAGCTATGAAAAGGCAGTACTGTAACAGGCTAGTGGCTAGTCACTAGCACTAGTCGCTAATTGCTGACCCTAAAAGAGCCAATTAGCGACTTCATGCTCTGCTCCAGGGATCCCAAAGGGAAGGGTTCGCACTGCACACCAGTCGAGTCTTCACACACACAGCAGCCAGACAGGGCCCATCTGTCTTTCTTCTTAATCATCCATCCACCCATACTTTCTTTATTCCTCTCGTTACAAAATGTACAATATACAGTACAAGTCAAAAGTTTGGACACACCTACTCATTCCAGGGTTTTTCTTCATTTTTACTGTGCAAAGCTGTCATCGAGGGAAAGGGTGGCTACTTTGAAGAATCTCAAATATAAAATATATTTTGATTTGTTTAATACTTTTTTGGTTCCGACATGATTCCGTATGTGTTATTTCATAGTTTTGATGTCTTCACTATTATTCTACCATGTAGAAAACAGTAAAAATAAAGAAAAATCCTGGAATGAGTAGGTGTGTCGAAACTTTTGACTAGTACTGTATGTCATTTAGCAGACACTTTTATCTGAAGAAATCTACAGTCATGCATGCATACATTTGTGTAGCTGGCCCGGGAATCAAACCCACTATCCTGGTATTGCAAGAGCCATGCTATACCAACTGAGCTACAGTGGACCGCAGAGCGGCTGGCTGCTGTGTTTTGATGGAACGAGAGCAAGAGGTACCATGGGATACTGAATGTACAGTAGGTATCAACTACTGATGAGGATCATTTCAGGGACAAGTCCTTATAGAAACAGTAGTGGTGCGAGGGTAAAATCACTGTGGAAGTCAAGCCAGGAAAAAAGCCATATTACAATGTGTTGTGATAATTGCTTTGTTTGCTCTATAACTTGTTAGTTCATATGCATTGACACTGTGATATATAGGCCTAAGGCCGAGACAATAAGAAGACACAGTGGCAGAATAAATTCAACCACGCCTTCGTTTCATCACAAAACCGGAGAGCAATCTGTCCGGAGGAGTCCACAATGCATATTGCATGTAACAAACAGTTACATGACCTACAGCATGTTCGAGTAAGTTAATGTTGCTGACATTTTCAGACTACTAAACATCTATTGATTTAGAACACCTGAGAGTTAACGCAAGTAGCAAAGAAAACAGGAGCTGCCTCCACTATTCCAGCACCATTTCAACTTCAACATTTTAACATCATCAAATCATCTATGTTTTTTTTCTAATACAGTGGACAACTAATACCATCCTCTTTTCTTTTATGTTGCCAAAATGGTCTATGACAGTCATACAGTACACACTTTTAGTTTGTGTTGTCCTAGGCTACATGCCAAAAATGCTTGCTCGCTAGCCTAACTTCCTTTCATTGGCAATGAGTAGCCAGTTAGTTAAGATTAGCCTACTACATCTAGGTACATATTGAACTTCCATCCTCTCAGGCCAGAGGCACAATGTATTGGCCAGTACGGAGAATTAAGTAAAACCACAAGTCTAAATCCCTATCTCCATCCATATCTCATTTAGGAAAGGGACAATTTTAGCTAGCTAGCTAGCCACCGGAGGACAACAACACAACAAGAGGCAACATTTCAATTTGTTTCTGTTAATGATGTTTGGCTTTTGATGTGATATGATTGGTGTGAAGCCAAATCCAAACTGGCATCCCGTGACAATTTTTTGGGTGCGCCAGTACAATTCACAGTTGAGCTCATTCAGTTTAGTTCAACACTGATTAGCTATTATTTTATATTTTTTTATCAAGGGTGGCTAAATGCTCGCTGGCTTCCCTTGCATTCAATGCTACGGGTGACAACAATGTCATACTCTCTCTGACTAGACAGCATCAGATAGATGTGCTACACATACAGAGACAGAGGAGTGCTGTTTCGCTCGCTCGGATGCTTTCTCCGGTGAGATACATTCAGCCTCTTGCAAATTTAAGGAAATATTATGAAACACAGAGAGATGAATGTGTTTTTTCTTTTTTTCTTGGTCAAGTTTTGGGGGAAGCCTGGCTTCCCTTGGCATCCATGAATACAAGGCACTGTATATAAGTCTGTGATTGATGATCAAGAAGATAACACACGGGTGAGGATCTTCGTTTCATGGCTTTTTAATATACACTATTTGATGTATATATTGTATACATAAATACATGTATATACTGTACATATACTCAGTATGTATATTTATAACAGTATAGTATTGGACAGTAGATATACAATTCTGATCGAACGTTATCGTCCTTTCTTCTTTGTCCCCATAATGCTATTCTGCATTCCCTCTATCTCCTTCCCCAATTATTGTAGTCAGACTTCTCCTTTTCCCTTCCCCTCTTCTATATCTTTCTTCTCCTTCTCTCCCCGGGTTATGGCAACACTGCTGAAAGATACAGTGCATTACAGAGCATCAGGGTAGAAGCGCATGATGACCGTACTCAAAACACTGTCATGTCCATTCAGTCCCCTCAGTGACGCCGCTCACACAGGCTCAAGTCGTTGCCCCAGATTGCAACATGGTTGCCGTCAGTGCCATCCGGGAGCACATCAGTAGCATTGTCTCTGGCTTTAGCCCCCCTCTCCTAACAGAGCAAATCCAACCTCCCGGGTCATGTTTATTAGGGAAAGCAATGGAAAACATTTCAAATCAAGTCATTATTTCTGTGAGGTACGTGCGAGAATCTCAAGTTAGAATCCGGCCCACACTCACAGTGTACGACCGCTTGACTTTATTGAAGGCAAACTTCTTACTCAACACTTTAGAAATATTGGGAAACCGAGAGAACTCCAAACGGAACCCACAAGACAAGCAGTTGAGAGAGCACTTACGTGCGTTGCCATTTACAAATACCCTGTTTTGTTCATAGTGTTTACCTTGTATGCATCGTGTTGCGTTGTCACGACACTGACATGTAACTCTGGCAAGGAGTTAAAACAGATAAATAAGACAACGGCGTCAGAGAGTGGATAATCCCTTTTGTTTCGGCGGATTTGCTCTTCTCATGTGGTAAGGCAAACATCCTCTGTGAAACTGAAAGAGAGGGAGAGAAAAAAAAGAAGTAGCTTTGATATGTAAAACTAAAAATCTTTACCTGAGGCCATACAATCATGGTTTTCCTCCTCAATTCAGAGGAATCAAAAGTGGGTAGAGAACAAAAGAGATGGGAGAGGAAAACAATAAATCTCTCTTTAGAGGAAGACAACAAAAGAAGAAGGGAAGAATGAATGCAAAGGAGGAAAAATAAATAAAGGGTTTGGGGGGCAAAGCAAGTTTTTCCTCGGTAGGAAAGCCAAGTTGGTTGTGCAAAATGCAAAGGAGAAAATGGTCTGGTTGTGCATTCCCATAGCTACACCCACCCACACCCCACATCACTTTGCTATAATCACACATTTTAAAGGGTTAAAAGGTTACACAAGCATAGTGATATAGTGCAAAACAGTTCATTCCTTTTGGCTATGTTTCATGGTAACATAAGAGAACATTTATTTTTTAGACACGTCCAAGGTCAAACTGTAATGTTGTTCCTTTTTGCGAAACCAGAATGTTACAGAATGAAACAGACAATAGAATTAACACCGCCACATTCACATTAGTGACACGCATTAGTGACTTTAACCACAGAGGCATAAGCTCAGAGGTCATCTCCATGTTTTTCCCTTTCCCTCTTTTGACTTAATCTAAAATAGTGGGGGCTGGAATTAACTTAACCAACTTAACCATTTCCATAAACTGTATGGACACAGAGCGTCCAGCAACAGGAAATTCAAATCAACACATTGTTTTGGCCACGTCAAGAGCAGCTAACCGAGTAGCCATCACCGGGTGGCTCGGGGATATGAGTTGTCAAAACGGTGGCCCTGCGAAGCGCTTCAACTAATCTAATCTTGCTGATCTCTCCCTGTATGTCTCCTAATGCACGTCTGACCTCATTCTGTTTGGAGGGATACGTTGGAGGGAGGAGAGGAGAAATCCGGGTAAACAAGTCTAATTCGCAGAGTCAATCCGAGAAGATGTGTGAGAAGCTGCCTTAACGGGTGGCGACATGGTGGCAGCGTTTGCCACTTGCATGCCAGCCTTGTCCTGAGGGAGGAACAGTAGCTGTTACACTTACAGAGAGGGCAAGGAAACACTGGCCTCAAAATATAATTTTGGTGCATTAAGTAATCACGTTTTGGGTGATATTTTCTTACATTGTTCTGTTACATCTGATACCACTAAATCAGTGTTATACTATATTTAATTAAGGGGAAAAGTACATAGGTAGGATGATGTTGTAAATGTCTTTTTCAGGTATTCATGTCTGAGGTGGTACTGAATATCATCAAAGTCAGACCAAAAGAGGGTAGACATTCCTCCATTATACCAATGTGTTGTTTGCCTCAGCTCTATCTGTACTGTGATTTTAACTGTTTGCTTTCCCGCCATTTCAAATTGAGCCAAGTCTACCTTGAACCAAAATGGCAGTTACAGTATGTGTAGTTGCCACTGTTGTCTTTTTCAAAGTTTTACTAGAGAAGTAGAGGCGGATGTCACTCATACCTGCTTAACAGACCCTACTGTGCCAGTAATGGTTGGACAGCGGGCCAAAGACAGACTGCTGAGCCAGACAGGTGGACATTGGTGATAAGGAGATTTCAGAGCCACATATGACTGAGTGGCAAAGCAGTTTGGAGGATATCCAGCTGAGGACAGTTAATAACTGATGGAGAGAAGCGATAGAGATTGGCATCTTATATCTCTCCTCCCACCCCAAATTGATCCTAAATTCTATGTGAATGAGTAAACGGTTTGTGGCTCATAAGCTTTATACGCTGGTCATATACAGTATGCCAATTTTAGTCATAGATGCTTATACTGTTTTTACACAAAAGTCATTGTATTTCTATAACTGACAGTTGTCATACCGCAAGTAAGTCAAGTTTTAGATAATACCAATGCCTATAATACAGTAACCATTCATTTTGAACTGTACACAGCTTTTGCTCTTCTCAATAGATCTCTACTCATAACAATCCATTGTAAAGATATGACAAAGAGTCAATCAGCTATGTGGGAGGGCCCTTGTCAAAAAACTCACAGAGCCATCTGCTAAACATTTGTTCAAACAAAGATTGATTGTGTTTGGAAACCCTGATCCAATATGTGGCTCTCGCCTCCTCTCTTCTTCTCTCACCACCACAGAAGAGTGGAGGACGTGCTATCCATCCCTCCATCCTTGTGAGAGGAGTGATGTGAGAGTTGGCAGCGGAGGTGAAAAACACTCATTATGTCCTTTTACTTGTACGCTTTTCTGAGAAGTTATTTTGTTGAAAGTTATTGTGTACCATGTGTGTGGTGACTTCCAACACTCAGTGCTATAACCTGAAAGGCTTCTTAGGCTTGTCCCTGTAGGAAAACCCTTTTTGGTTCCAACAAAGAACGCTCAAAGAAACCTTTCTTCCGGGAGAAAAGGTAGAAAGGTTCTATGTAGAACCCAACCCCAAACCCTACCCGTCTTCAAATAAAAAATGTTTTTCTAAGAGTGTATTAATTAATGGAACCAAATACAAGTTGAAGTGGGAGTACATGAGCACTGAATGTAGAGCAGACTCTGAACTGTTAAAACAACGCTGAAATAGAATAACAAATGTCTACCCTTTCAAAGTGAGTTTCGCAAGGGGACACAACATCAAAACAAATCGTTTCTCAGAGTGTATGTGTGTGTTGGGTCGTTGATGTGCCATGTGCCCTGGCCAGCCAATGCGCTAGCCCTACTGTTCATTTGCTCATAACCTCTGACCTCTACACACGTCAAAAACCAAAATGAAAAAACATTGGCGGTGAGGTGAGAGAGGGCATATCCTTCTGCTATAGGGATGAAGGGGAAACTTTGTGGGGATGGCGTGTGTATCTCCATGGGAACGTTCACCCTTTGGTCAAGGCCCCGCCCCCAACAGGCCAGGCTCACAGCCCCTCTTGACAGCAGTGACACGCAAGCAGGTGGGCCAAGGATAGAGTTGGTGAATGTGGGCACAGCAGTGTGCCCCATTATGCCCTCAGAGGGCAGTCTCCTTGACCAAGTGATTGTAACATGGGGGTTCTTCACTGTAGGGGGAGGATGTGTTCTCTTGGGTTGCCAGGGAAGGGTAAATAACAGCAGGGGTGGTGGACACAGGGTCACTCAAAGACTCTACTCAAGCTCCATGCCCTGACTCAAATGATAGGAGTTTAAGTTTGGCTTGATAGTGTGATGCTAGGCAAATAAAATAAATCACTCTGAAAACTACACTATAATTCACACAGTATACTGTAGTTTCCCTGATTTTGAGCGATCCTGTTTTAGTAAAAACATATTTGGCACAGCAACATCTGAGAGGTCATGCTTCCCTCTGGCCGGCGCTTCACAATGCCGATGGCCAAGAAGAACGTGTTTAAACATTCATTTGTTCCTTGTGGTGTTGGACTACTAAATGCAAAGTAAATTGTATCGGTATATGTACTTATCTATCTAGTGCAATTGGGACAGTTGTGAGTGAATGTATTAATGTCCTCTGTGTTGTTAGGGTATGCAACATGATGGACTGACTGGTTTAAATGTGTATGATGTGGGAATGTATGTGATCCTTTTAAGAAAAATGTCCATCCTGGATGGACAATAAAGTTTTATTCTATTCTATTCTGAGACAAGATGGATGTTACCTGGGTATCAGCAACAAGAACAGACACTTTAGTATGGAAAGTCATGATCATAGAAGGAACTGAGGAGGCATAGCAAGCCAAACAAGCATTTTTGTGGAACAAACCCAATCTTTAATTTTCTTGGCAACAATATGTAAATTTAATCTGGCCAACTTTTTGGAGACACCAAATGTGTTTCAAGTAAAAGACTTTCACCCATCAATCTGCTCGCCATAGTGACTTATTTTACACTCTACGGGGCTAGTAACAAAAGTGTATTGTATTATACTAAAACAGCCTCCGTTTTAGCTATTCCAACACCCGAGTAGTCAGAACAGGCTTTTCCTCCAGGGGGTAAAATGCCCAAGCCTCACATGCCGTCCTCCTGCATGCAAACATCTGCCAGGATACTCAAGGGACCTCCCTCTACACTGTTCCTTCTTAACAGATCCTCACCATGCCCGTACCACTATAATCACATGCACAGCAAGCGTGACAGTCAAGGGACGTTGGGGGGAAAAAAGCTGCAAATTGGATCGAAATTGCGTCAATGTAGTTTTCTTAAACACGGCATTGTTAAAATTATCTTTGTTTTCCATGTGTGTCTCAAAATCTCAATTTTAACTTGTCGCCAAATGGGTTATAGCCTAATACTATTTACATTCCTTTTACTAATCTTCTTGTCGTTATGACCAATGATCTTAAGGGACTACGCGCAGGTGAAAACAAAATGGAGGATGGCCAAGGTAACAATAGCATTACCTAATTCATTTTTTTTATGTCATTGGTCACTAATGAAAGTTAACGAGGAACCATCCACAATTGTTGAAAACCATTGGGACATTGCTGTTCTCTCTTGGTTCTCCCTCTTGGCTTTGTTCACAGAGCCGTTTCCCATAAATCCACTGTTCTTCAGTCTCAGAGAGCTTAAACACCTGCTTCTCCTCTCCTTTGATAATTACAAACGGAGCACTTCTTAATCCGCTCTAATAGTGTTCAAGCTGAGTTGGTTCGCAGCTACTAATTATACTCACCAGCATGGGGGGATTTGGTCGTCTCTGGGTAGTACGAGTTTGACTCAATACCTTTCGGAATAAAAACAGTCCCTGAGCTAGAGTAGCAGAGTTGGGCTCTTTTCCCAAATCATGTTTCTTCGATTCTTTGCATCCTCTCTCCTCACCTCCTTCAAACGCATTGGAGGAGAAGGTCCAAGGGGACATTTCTTGGGTGTTCTCCTCCAATGCAGTTTGAGAAAAAGGGAAGGAGAGGGGACCCGAAGAATTGAGGAAAGACAACTTGAGAAAAAGCCAAGGTCTGTAGATGGTCTAGGGACGAGATTCAACTCCAGAATCGGCCATCTTGTTGAGTATGACACTTAACATAGATGCTGTGGTACTGTACTGTGTATCATAACTAGCTTAAGATCTAAGAAAATGCAAAGGAAGATTGTTGTGAAGAAAATATTCGCAAACACAATGAACTCTTAACGAGAATATCTTCAGACAGTTAGCAAAACACATTTCCGTTTTTCGCTTTTTATAACAAACCTTAAAATGCCTTATTTTAGGTAACATAAACCTAAAAGTATTTTGACACGAAAGTTGAAGTGTATCCATTCTCCTGTGGAAGCCGTAGTGAACATATGTATGTCATGCAATGTTTACATAAGACATCTTGACGGCCATATGTGCACCCAATTACCGTCCCACCAAAGGAAGAAATTCTCTCAGACTCCGAAGGATGCACACAGGCAAGCCACTCCCAGAGACCACCATAGGGACTCGTCATCTATAGCTTTTTTTCCTGAAGTCAGTTAGCGCAATCATATCATCATTACCGCTGGAGCTGCTTCTTCTTAAATCAAATTATGTTTTCCGACTTCCAGAGAAAAGTCTGTTCATTTTACTGTAACTCTGGAGCGTTTGCCCGGGGCTTTATAAACATAGGGGGACTTCGATCTGTGCTCATCAAAAGCTCACTTACAGGGAACAAAGATAAAACACCATTTAAACGGTGAGTAATCAAAATGTGTTGCTGTTGCTGATGTGCGGATTCAGAAGTAGCTGTTTGTTGAAATTGCACGCACAATCGACACAGGGAGTGAAAGACAGAAGCCTGGGAAGAGGAGGATGAGAGGGTGAGGAGAGAGGAGAGAGGAGCCCCAAAAAAGGTGGAAGGAGTGTGAGATATTCGGAACTGGAGGTGGTCTACGACAAAGGGGGAGGAGTGAGAAATGAGATGGGGTGATATAGAAGTAAAGAGAAGATGGGATCGGAGCAATGGAAAGAAATGCACAATGTTTTACGGAAATGAGGATGAAAGACAGTGCGGAATGTGTGTTCTGTCTTAGTGAAGGCGAAAGAGTGAATGCCTGCCTGTGTAGCTACTCACCCTGTACCTCACAGTTCAACTGGGGAATATTCAATGTGCCATACTTCAGGACCTGCCTGTGTGCTGTTATAGGTTCAATCACCACAGAGCTATGTTAGGACATACAGTACAAGCCAGATCAGACATCCGAGAAAAACTACAAGCTAGGCTACATCAGACGAAAATGGTCTGCGTGTTGCATTTAGTTGTACCAGAAAGGGAGTGTTCAGGTTCAGGCCATTGCAGGCCAAGCCTCAAAAGCCTCAACTCCTCACCGTGTCCTTCCCCACGCCCCTGAAGTCGCCCATCACTCACGCTGTGTTCATGAACTCCAGATGCTCCCACCCGGGAGAATAGAGTCGGCTAACGCTCATCCCTCTTCATTCCCGCTAACAATTTGGTAATGAAATATAGATTTTTAGTTAGATTCATATTGATGCTATTAGCTTTGCATTGATAAATCACCCTGGCCAGGGGCTCGGCCGTGACCGCGGCTGGCTACAATAGAGTTGGGGGGAGATAACAATCAAGTCACCCATGTGTTAATTTGATTGATACATCTTATTTCTCTTCTGTGTCTCTTAGCTGGCTCGCTCTGTCTCTCTCTCCATCTCTCTTAGTCTCGGAACACAGTTTCATAACAATGGATCAGTACAAATTGCATTTGTGCAGTATTTATGGCTGTCCATTACCTAACTCAGCCCTCAGTCTTTCTCTCTTTCTCTCTTTCACACACACGCCCAAACACATACGCGCACGCGCACAGGCACACACGTGCACACACACACAAACAGAAACAAACAACAATATTGGTACTCTGACACCTCCTACAACAAATTCAGCACAGTTGGTTACTGGTACCAAGTGTTTTGCTCAATTACTATTATCAAGAGTATATCATAACCATGGCAATAATGGATATGCTTTTCACAGTGCCCTACCGTACAGTTGTTTATAATCTCAAGTTCAGCAGTTCAGCAGTACAGCTGTCCCAAATCCCAGATCCATTATTTTTACCTGCTCTGTATCTGCATGATTTAGTTTAGCGCACGTATCATGGAAGTCCCAAGCCATTGCATGTATCTGGGTTGTGTTGATTAGGGCACGCAAGGATTTTTTTAAACTTATTGAATAAGTATAAGTAGTCCCTCTCTGAGCCTGTTTCCTTCTGTTTGGGTCCTAATGAACATGTCCCAGAGGTCAACTATAGGCACTCAAATGTTGAGAGAGAGGAGTTTCGATTGAAGTCAGTGGCTATATTTGATATTATTTTCTAGGAGTCTGGTAAGATGAAATACTAACTTTGTACATGGCTCCCCTCGTTTGGACAACTATAGCCATGTGGTAAAACCAGCTAACAACATGCCACCTGTCATGTAATCACAATTCTGTTGTAGATGCAAACCTTAATGGTTCAATATTTCATGCAGCGCTGATATGAGTATGGCTTCAGTAATATGTTTAAGAGTGATGTATAGGTGAGTTGGTACTTTAGCAACAAAACCGACACGTGCACAACTATGAGGCAAAACAGAAAGGGTTGGCTTAGATTGATTTAAACTGTATTTAATCTCCAATGTTTATTGAAAATATAAATAAAGCTGCACAATGAACACTTGTTGTCTCTCAAATACATCGTTACAGTTGTTGGTTAGCTAGCTAGTTAGCGACTTTTAGCCACATTAGCATAGATGTGACATCAGTCAAAACACCTCAAAACAATACATGGTGCCAAGAACAAGATCCGACGCAGAACGAGTCACTTACGATTCACCACATGGCAGGTTCTTGTCACTGTTTCTAACTGCCTGGCCATCAAGAAACGATGACAACACACAGCCCCCCCCCCCCCCCCTTAAAGCACACGTATTGGTTTTGTGATGTTGTCAGCTAACCCTTCTTTGTGTCATAGTGCATGATCTGAGTAGACTAAGAGTTACGGTAAGCAGACACCACTAGGGAGGAGACAGGCTGAAAAGTGTTCTCCTCACACGGTGTGGTGTTGGCCAACACTGGGCTCTTTATCAGGAGAGTAATAGTGCAGCACTGCTAACCAGGAGACTCAAGGCTGTTTGTTTTCCTCTAACAAGGTGAGTCTTTGTTTTTTCTTTCCCTCCTCTCTTCTTCCCTCTATTTTCTTCTCTTGGAAAAGTTGGAGAAGCTGACCGATGACAAGGGGGTCAAAATTGATGCCACTGCTCTGGCGTAACACATCACAGCATAGAAAAGGGTCAGGCACACAATTAAAAATATTTTAAAACTTTTGACAGTGTTTCTGTTTTTTGTCTCCTGTTTTGAGCCTAATGAACACAGCCCAGTAGTTATTTTTTTCAGAAGTGCCAACTATTTTGACGGGATTGATGGTTCGACATCACAAAGGTCTTAGGAGCTGAAATGTCTTATAACATTAGATCCCTATTCTGTCAAACGTTTTCCATTGCATGCACTAATGAACACGACCCAGGTGTGCATGTGAGTCTACCTAGATGTCAGTCACGTACCCAAACCCACTTCAATTTCCTATCGTAGGATGTCAAACAGCGGTCAGCGACAGTGAGGGAGGGGGAGGAAGAGTGCTCTAACGAGGGGTCAGGAGGGTAAGAGGGCTTTCAGGGGTCCTCTAATCACCCTGTCCCCGTCAATCGGTTGCCAATACCAACGGCCGCCGATGGCCATCCTTCACCCCAGCTGGGCAATAGTAATGGCTCCCTCGTTAGCAGTGCGATCACCGAGTGCTTGAGCCGGAGAGACGGCGTCGCAGTGAGATCCATCACTTCGGCCCAGAGGTAGCGCTGCAACTGCCGCCGTTGTGCCCCGTAATGGCTGCCACTCCGATTGTCGCCCAGGTGTGACAAGATGCACTGACAGAGAACAGAGAACAGAGAACAGGGCAATGCAGTCATCGGGGGTAGAGGGGATGGAAAGAGAGGAAGAAAGGGAGGAAGGAAGAGAATCGAGGGAAGGGTGAGGTCTGGGATGCAAGGAAAAACTATGCACAGAAGAAGAAAAGAAGAGTGGAGAGGAGAATAGGAGATAATGAGAGGAAAAGAAGGAGGGGCGATGATAGAGGGAGGATGAGGGAGGGAGGAGGAGTGAAAGTGTTGAAGAAGCGACGGGAGCAGCAAAAACATTTCAGGCACGACGCCCCGGTGGCACTGGGTAATGAGGCAGCACAGCAGAAGATACCCCGACCGCCGTTTGATAAAGGCGAGCTGACACCGGAGCGTGGATAGGTGCTTTTGTGATGCAGACACATGTCCATCCATCACTTCTCTGCACTCCTGAGGGGGGAGGTGTGTGTGTGTGTGGGTGTGTGTGTGTGTCTGTGTGAGTGAGTGAGTGAGTGAGTGAGTGAGAGAGAGAGAGAGAGAGAGAGAGAGAGAGAGAGAGAGAGAGAGAGAGAGAGAGAGAGAGAGAGAGAGAGAGAGAGAGAGAGAGGTGTCTAGGGACTGAAATGGTCCAAGAACGGCCACAAACAGCTTGTGGCACACTGGACATTACAGGGAAAACAAATGCGATACATTTTTTGAAAGGGGTTTCAAATGAGACATTACACCCAGGGCGGGCAAAGACATCAGTGGCAACACTTCACTTAAATGGTAAGTCATAAAGCCTTCACAACTGTGACATGAATCATTCATGACCGGTCTTCTCCATGAATGTAAAACAAGCCAAGATACAAAGTACCCACAATTATTTTCCTTTTTACTGTCCATCTAACTAAATTGCAGTGGTTACATTGCAAAATATATTTGACATTCATGATGCATAAGTAATATCTCCATTAAATTACTATGTTTCTACAAACAACTACACAGCATAATGATGGGACCCTTAGAGAGAACAAAAAATATATAAAGAAACAACCGAATGGAATCAAACCAGACTCGAACCCACAGGTATGCAGCACCAAGACCTGGGTCATGTTCAGTATGGCACACCATAGGAAAACGTATTATAACATGTTCAACAGAAAATTAAACAAACAAACCAACAGCAAAAATTGCTGGAAGGTGAGGCCACAATCAGGGTTTGGGTCCATTTTAGTTCCACTCTGAAACATCTTGAGACTTTTACGCCCCAAAATTGGATGCTATACTAAGTGTACACAGCCATAAAGCCAGAACACAATTCCACCCATCAGCAGAAACAAACAAAGGCCCACTCTGTTCCATTGTTCTCCACATATCGTTTCTCGTCTTCCACAGTTGTTTGTTGAACAATAAGTACGCAGTACTGTTCACACAAAGAAGACACATCATTCTGGAAATGATCTGTTGACTTTAGCTTCCATTTGTAACTCATAGCCACCTGTTTCTATTTCAAAAAGCAACCGATACATAACACGAAACGTAATTTACCGAATTCGTTTTCAATTTGATTTCTATGCAGAGTGACTTACAAAATGCTGATGGTAAAACAACTGCATATCACTTTCAAAACCTTCAAGTGTCAATTTTCACCACTGTATTATAGAATAGTATTGTATTGCTGCTGCGGTTTGGTTCTTGGCCACGGGGGAATAACCTGCTTACACGCTCAATAACATGGGGGACCCTGCCTTGAGTAGGAGCAACACCCCCCCCCCCCCCCCCCCCCCCGGAAAAGAAAAGTGTGCTGACTTGATTTTCACACCCCTTGTTGTCTTACTTCCCACATAATCTCATCAACGTGTTGTTGGTTCAGCATCTGTTATTGTCAAGATGGCCACCTGTCTCCATTGCTCTCCTGAGATGAGACAGGACAGACAATTTACACATGCCAGAGCATAACCAGACATAATGTACAGTAAAGCTATATAGCTTCTATGTTTTTATTTTACCCTTATTTTACCATGTAAATTGACTGAGAACGCATTCTCATTTATAGCAACGATCTGGGATAATGTAACTACGGGGAGTAGTTACATTATCCCAGCAACCCTAGACCCACTCTAATTTGCATACCACCACAACAGATCCACAGATGATGCAATCTCTATTGCAATCCACATTGCCCTTTCCCACCTGGACAAAAGGAATACCTATGTGAGAATGCTATTTACTGACTACAGCTCAGCGTTCAACAACATAGTGCCCTCAAAGCTCATCACTAAACTAAGGACCTTGGGACTAAACACCTCCCTCTGCAACTGGATCCTGGACTTCCTGACGGACCCCCTAGGTGGTAAGGGTGGGGAACATCCGCCAAGCTGATCCTCAACACGGGGGCCCCTCAGGAGTGTGTGCTCAGTCCTCTCCAGTACTCCCTGTTCAGTCATGACTGCATGGCCAGGCACGACTCCAACACCATCATCAAGTTTGCCGATGACACAACAGTGGTAGGCCTGATCACCGACAATGATAAGACAGCCTATATGGAGGAGGTCAGAGACCTGGCCGTGTGGTGCCAGGACAACAACCTCACCCTCAATGCGATCAAGACAAAGGAGAGGATTGTGGACTACAGGAAAAGGAGGACCGAGCACACCCACATTCTCATCGACTGGGTTGTAGTGGAACAGGTTGAGAGCTTCAAGTTCCTTGGTGTCCACATCACCAACAAACTATCATGGTCCAAACACACCAAGACAGTCGTGAAGAGGGAACGACAAAGCATAATCCCCCTCAGGAGACTGAAAATATTTGGCATGGGTCCTCAGATCCTCAAAAGGTTCTACAGCTGCACCATTGAGAGCATCCTCACTGGTTGCATCACTGCCTGGTATGGCAACTGCTCGGCCTCCGACCGCAAGGCACTACAGAGGGTAGCGCGTACGGCCCAGTACATCACTGGGGCCAAGCTTCCTGCCACCCAGGACCTCTATACCAGGCGGTGTCAATTTAAGGCCCTAAAAATTGTCAAAGACTCCAGCCACCCTAGTCATAGACTGTTCTCTCTGCAGTACTCATGCAGTCGCATGGCAAGCAGCAAAAGGCTTCTTAACAGCTTCTACCCCCAAGCCATAAGACTGCTGAACAGCTAATCAAAGGGCTACCCAGACCCCTCTTTTACGCTGCTGCTACTCTCTGTTTATAATCTATGCATAGTCACTTTAACTCTACCTACATGTACATATTACCTCAATTACCTCAACTAACCGGTGCCCCCACACATTGACTCTGTAACGGTACTCCCTGTATATAGCCTCGCTTGTAAGTTTACTGCTGCTGTTTAATTATTTGTTACTTTTATTTTCTATTTTCCACTTATCTATTTTTTAAGCATTGTTGGTTAAGGGCTTGTAAATATGCATTTCACTGTAAGGTCTACCGTGCAGGGCGTTGAATACTGTTGTATTCGGCGCATGTGACAAATAACATTTGATTTGATTTGATTTAAGAGGAGGGGGGATGAATGAGCCAATTGGAAGCTGGGGATGATTAGGTGGCCATGACGGTATGAGCGCCAGGTATGTCCATATTAGGCCTGCCTCAGACTGTGAGGCAGCCTGCCATGTTCTCGGGGTGTGTCCTAATATGGAAACTGTATTCAGCAACTACAGTACGCTATCCTTTTGCTCGTCACAAAACATGATATACTACAGGTCGTTTTTCCCACTGAAATGTAGATTCACATTGGAAACGTCATTACCAATTGTGGCAGACGGCAGAGGAGGTGAGGAGAGTGGTTATTGAGGGGAGAGATCTGGCAGCCTGTTGGCTCCACCCCCCGGGCCTTAGTTGGACTTCCTGCCCCAATGAGGCAAGGCTGTTGTTCGTTAAGCCAGCGAGTGCTTGGGGATAAAGGAGGAAGCAGCCTGCACAAAGGGGCAAAGTAGGAGAGAATCAAGAGCATTATGAAGAGTGGGAGAAGAGAGAATACTACCTCTGTGATTACTCATTGTGACCTGGACTGTCGGACTACTCGCCTTGTGTACCGGACCGGATTGGCTAAGGACCTGAGTGTGAGGATTATCCCTGAAAGCGGACAAAGAGAACGGCTTGAGGTGATTGGTGAATTCCCCTTCTTCCCCAGTGTACCAAAAACCCCAATAGACTTCCCATTTGCATTCTATTTGTGCTACTGGTGCAAGTTTTGGTGACGTGGAAACCACACACCCTTGAGCCTGCTACACAATTAAACAATTCAAAGGCCCTGGTTGAAAATAAAATGGCAATTTAATAGCAAAAATGTAAAACGACCCTGCACGGTAGATTCACAAGGCTATTGGTCATCATCATCAGCTGGAATTTGAGTGGGAGCTGCTCCCAACAGACCCCTGTACATCTGAGCAGCTGTATTTTGGAGACACACTGCTCACTCCGACTGGAGAAAGGTCTAGAAAAGGTGACCTGAATATTGCCCACTCTAACTCTCCTGGATAGACCACCACACCTATCACGACATTCCATTTCAGCGGTCAAAACCTAAACAAGATGAAATATGTCCCCTTATGACTTGCAAAATGGAACATAAGGACTCTCTTGAACTTGAGCCAGGGTGCCGACAGGCCCGAACTAAGGACTGCACTCAATGCAGCAGGTGAAGCGATATAACATTAACATCTCTGCTCTCGGTGAGACCAGACTCCTGGGTCGCTCAGGGAGGAAGGAGGGGCTACACCTTCTTCTGGAAGGCATACCACCCAGAAGGACAACGTCTGCAGTATATGGGCATTGCCATGAAGAACTGCCTCCTGTCAAATCTCACAGAAACACCAACTGGCATTAGCGAAAGGCTAATGTCACTCCGCATTCCCCTCGTTGAAAAGCAACATGCCACTCTCTTCAGTGCTTATGCACCAACTCGACCATCAGAAGATGATGCAAAAGACCGGCATTAGCGAGGGCTACACCTTTACAAGATTCTGGACGAGGCCCTCCACAGAGTACCCAAAAACGTACCCAATGCAAGAGTGGGGAGAGATTGTGAGATGGAGTGATAGGACAGCACGGCGTTGGTCATGCTAATACAAAACCTCCTGGATGCACCCACGATCATTACGCTAGCCATGTGAAGAGCGGAGTGCTGGACAGATCATCGGATTATGTTAACCAAGCTCAGAATGAAGGTTCGCCCAGCCATCCACCTCAAGAAGTCCACAAAAAAAGGCGGCACTGTGCTCGACTTCAGGAAACAGAGGCACGTAACAACCTACGTTGCTCTCTATCAGAAAAACTAGAGAACATTGAGACTTTCCTGAATGCAGACTGTGCGATTGATGACAAATTGTCATTCCTAACATCATTCTATGAGTCAGCAGCCCACTCCATTGGCTACAACAGAAAGAAACACCAGGACTGGTTCAATGAAATCTCAACAAGCCTACTTATGAGGCCCTCAAAAAGCAATGACAAGTGGAGCAGAAGGGGCCACAGAGTGCTCTATGATATCTACAAAATGAGTGGTGGATCTCCAAAGCATAAGAAATCCAATCTTGTTCAGACAGATATGACATGCACAACTGTTATGATGCACTGAAGACCACCCATAGCCCAAGAAGTTGCTCTCTCTCTCTCTCTTCAGAAGTGCAGATCGGTCCACTCTCATAAAATACCAAACTAAGATATTACAGAGATGGAAAACACTTTGAAGCCCTCTTAAACCATCCGACCCAGTTGACTACTCAGTGCTGGAGGAGCTCACAACCCTGCCCACCATCCAAAACCTTAATCGCCCACCCAGGTCTGCGCTGCCATCAGGTCACTGAAGAACAACCAAACTCCTGGACCTGACTCCATCCCTGCTGAGTTCAATGGAGTTGTTCTGTTCATCATCTGAGATATGGAGACTAGAGAGCATCTCCCATCAATGGAGGGATGCAATCATTGTCACCACATACAACAACAAGGGAGACAAATCCATCTGCAGCAACAGCAGGGGCATATCCCTCCTTGCAGTTGCTGGCAAAGTCTGCAGACGTATCGTCACCATCACTGAAGACCTGCTACCGGAGTCCTAGTGCGGTTTAAGAAAGAACAGAAGCACGGTGGACATGATCTTCAGTGCACGCCAAATGCAGAAAAAGTGCTGTGAATAGAAACAACACCTGTTCATGGCCTTTGTGGACCTCTCCAAAGCCATCAACATTGTGCACCGACATTGTGCACCGACATTGTGCAAGGTTATCCTGCAGTAGGGCTGCCCAGGGAAATGTGTGAACATCCCGCCTCAGCTTCATGAGGGGATGGTGCCAGAGTAACAATTGGTGGTCAGGAATCTAAACTCTTTGGAGTTGGCACTGGTGTGAGGCAAGAGTGTGAGTCAAGGGTGTGTGCTCCAGGATGGAGTCAGATGCAGAAGTTTGGTTGTGTATCTACACTCCTTCTATGGATGTGAAACAGAGACAGTAAAGGTGCATTAAAGCTGGGACCGGGAGACGGAAAAACAGCTTCTGTCTACAGGCCATCAGACTGTTAAATAGTCACGACTAAGCATTTCACTGCACTTGCGATAACATCTGCAAAATATGTGTACGTGACCAATAAAATTTTATTTGAATATGGACAGTCTACAGCCGACACAGTCCTTTCACATAAAATGAAATTGACCGGACAGGACCGTGTTCCGCACTCAGAGATCCTAAAGAGAACCAAATGCATGAGCATTGATGCGTCCATCACACACCACCAGCTTAGATGGCTTGGCCTGTCGCAAAAGATGCTATATGGACAGCTATAACTGGGCCGTCGCTATGCAGGTGGGCAGAAAAAGCGACTAAAGGACCAACTGAAGACATCACTAAAGAAGTTGGGGATAAACCCTGCCTCCCTCCAGACTGTTGCTGAGGACCGCTCTACCTGGCGTGGTCTCTGCCTTCAAGGAGTGCAGTTTGCCGAGGGAAAAAAGGACTGAATGTCGCCTGGTGAAGCGACAGAGAAGAAATATGACCATGCCTGCACCGGCCTCAACAAGACAGGTCTTTGTGTGCTCTGTCTGTGGCAGAGAATGTGCATTCTGCATCGGATTATACGGTCATCAGCAAACCCACAAGCAGTAGTGGAATTCATCATTGGATACTATGGACTACCTTAATGGTGTGTGTGTGTGTGTGTGTGTATGTGTGTGTGTGTGTGTGTGTGTGGCCTCCAGATTGCGGGCCTGACAAAAACTAGGGCAAAGCCATTGGCTAGGTACTGCTCTGTTTCAGCTGTCGTGGGCAGCCTAGCTGTTTGTAGGAGGTGCTTCTGTACCCTTGAGTGCCATGCATACAGGAACCTTTGAAATGTTTGGATCCTTTTTTTGTCAATTTGATTGGTGTATTCAAATAAATTATTTAAAGTGTACGTGGTGTGTGTGTGTGTGTGTGTGTGTGTGTGTGTGTGTGTGTGTGTGTGTGTGTGTGTGTGTGTGTGTGTGTGTGTGTGTGTGTGTGTGTGTGTGTGTGTGTGTGATATTACCTCCCACAGTAGATGGTTTATCTCTGCAGTAATCGAGCAGTGTGCATATGAGCCCAACACACACACACACAGAGAGAGAGAGCGATCCACCTCACAAGGACCAACAGGACAGGAGAAGCCTGTCACTCCAATCAGCCACCAGACAGTCTCTTCTCTTGCATGCAAAGGGGTGAACTAAAGCGAGGCAGTTTCCTGTCAAAGAACATATGCCAACCCATCTCCTTCTCCCTCTCCCAGCCAGACTGGTGACATGATCTACTCCCGGGCCCTATGGCCAACATGACTCTCACTGGTCCTCTGCTCATGGCTCTGGCCATGATCTGTGTATTTTAGGCCGATGACTGACACTGTCACCACGCCTAGAGATGATGCGGTCCCATTGACAAACAGGATGTGATAGTTACACTCTACTATGGCTGTGTGTGTGTGTGTGTGTGTGTGTGTGTGCGTGCGTGCGTGCGTGCGTGCCGTGCGTGCATGCTTGCGTGCGTGCGTGCGTGCGTGTTTGTGTCTGTTCAAAGGGCATCGGACGAATGCGTTCACAGAGTGGATCCAAGAGGAAGCAACGGAACAGAAAGGATGTAAAGATTCGAGGCATGGACTGAAACCGTTGACATATGATGTTTTGTGCTCAGTAAACCAAAATGGTTTTACCTGATTTTTCACACCTGAGTGTGGCTGTGGGGCCAGTTTATCTCAGCTTAAACCCAATCTCAATCATTTTGGGTGAAAGAGCAAAACTGATCTGTCCTTAGCTGCCCCATTTATTGCCTTTGTTTCAACGGCTGTCTATACAGAGGTTTGTTGTTTGTCTTTTGACAATCCACACTTAACAATCTGTACTTCTATTAACATTGTTATGGCATTTATATTCCTTGTATTATGTATGTGGTGTGGTGACGTTATCTACATTTTGTCTATAATTGAGCCATGTGTCATTATTTCTCCTAAATGGACAGTAATACTATTTGATGTGTTTCATCCTTTGCAGCTGAACTCTTCTCCACCCAATCCTTGGTATTGTGCGCCATCTCCTGATAGAAATTGTACTTACACTATGACTACGTTTAGCAGTTTAGTATTGAACTGGGATGTGGACATGGAAGGTAGGGTTAAGGTTGAGGCTAGGGTTAGGGTTGAACTGGGAGCTGGACATGAAGTTAGGGTTAGGGTAGGATCCAACTGCACACAAATTAAAACAATTCCATATAGCTTAGTAGTTTAGACAGGGTGTAGACTCTTATGGGTTAACACACTACTCTCTCTTTGACAAGGTCTGACTTATTTGTGGATTTTGATGAGTGCTTGGGGTTATTGTCTTGCTGGAAGATCCACTTGCAGCTAGTTTCAGTCTCCTCGAATGGGCAACAAGGTTTTTGGATAAACTGTCCTAGTACTGGGTAAAGTTAATTATGCCGTTGATCTTAGAAAGGGCCCCAGGACCAGTGGAAGCAAAATATCCCCATAACATCAAAGATCCACCACCATATTTTACAGTAGGTACAGTGCCTTGCAAAATTATTCATCCTCCTTGGCGTTTTTCCTTTTTTGTTGCATTACAACCTGTAATTTAAATTGATTTTTATTTGGATTTCATGTGATGGACATACACAAAATAGTCCAAATTGGTGAAGTGAAATGAAAAAAAGAACTTGTTTAAAATATATACATATATATTTTAAAACGGAAAAGTAGTGCGTGCATATGTAATCACCCCTCTTCGATATGAAGCCCCTAAATAAGATCTGGTGCAACCAATTATCTTCAGAAGTCACATAATTAGTTAAATAAAGTACACCTGTGTGCAATCTAATTGTCACATGATCTATCACATGATCTCAGTATATATACACCTGTTCTGAAAGGCCCCCAGAGTCTGCAACACCATTAAGCAAGGGGCACCACAAAGCAAGTGGCACCATGAAGACCAAGGAGCTCTCCAAACAGGTCAGGGACAAAGTTGTGGAGAAGTACAGATCAGGGTTGCGTTATAAAAAAATATACAACATTTTGAATAACCCACGGACAACCATTAAATCCATTATTAAAAAATGGAAAGAATAACAACAAACCTGCCAAGAGAGGGCCGCCCACCAAAACTCACAGACCAGGCAAGGAGGGCATTAACCAGAGAGGCAACAAAGAGACCAAAGATAACCCTGAAGGAGCTGCAAAGCTCCACAGCTGAGATTGGAGTATCTGTCCATAGGACCACTTTAAGCTGTACACTCCACAGAGCAGGGCTTTACGGAAGAGTGACCAGAAAACATCAATTACTTCAAGAAAAAAATAAGCAAACATGTTTGGTGTTCACCAAAAGGCATGTGGGAGACTCCCCAAACATATGGAAGAAGGTACTCTGGTCAGATGAGACTAAAATTGAGCTTATTAGCCATCAAGGAAAACGCTATGTCTGGTGCAAACCCAACACCTCTCATCACCCCAAGAACATCATCCCCACAGTGAAGCATGGTGGTGGCAGCATCATGCTGTGGGGATGTGTTTCTTCGGCAGGGACTGGGAAGCTGGTCAGAATTGAAGGAATGATGGATGGAGCTAAATACAGGGAAATTCTTGAGGGAAACCTGTTTCAGTCTTCCAGAGATTTGAGACTGGGACGAAGGTTCACCTTCCAGCAGGACAATAACCCTAAGCATACTGCTAAAGCAACACTTGAGTGGTATAGGGGGAAACATTTAAATGTCTTGGAATGGCCTAGTCAAAGCCCAGACCTCAATCCAATTGAGAATCTGTGGTATAACTTAAAGATTGCTGTACACCAGCGGAACCCATCCAACTTGAAGGAGCTGGAGCAGTTTTGCCTTGAAGAATGGGCAAAAATCCCAGTGGCTAGATGTGCCAAGCTTATAGAGACAAAACCCAAGAGACTTGCAGCTGTAATTGCTGCAAAAGGTGGCTCTACAAAGTATTGACTTTGGGGGGGGGTGAATAGTTATGCACGCTCAAGTTTTCCGTTTTCTTGTCTTATTTCTTGTTTGTTTCACAATAAAAAATATTTTGTATCTTCAAAGTGGTAGGCATGTTGTGTAAATCAAATGATACAAACCCCCCAAAAATCTATTTTAATTCCAGGTTGTAAGGCATCAAAATAGGAAAAATGCCAAGGGGGGTGAAAACTTTCAAGCCACTGTATGGAGTTCTATTCTGCTCATGCATTCTCATTTCCATGCCAATCCCACAAGTGGTGTGTGTGACCAAAGAGCCACGCATACCAGTTCCATGAGATATATTTCAGATACACCGTGGGATTGATTGAAGTATTCCTTGTGCGCCCTGGTTGCCAAGACAGCTCAGATATGGGTGGACGGGGAGTTATCCCAGGCAGAGTGACGGCGGTTTCCAACGCAATAATTGTCCATAGACAGGATCAAGACACCTACGGCGCTGGATTTGAAGAGAAAAGTTGCTTCATGGTAAAACTCCCTGACGTGCACATGTGGAAATTTGTGCTCTCCCCTTGTGAAATCAATGCCTTCATGTTTGACTCCAGCTTTAAGCCAGGGAACATTATCAGCTGGCACAACCTCCAGCACACAATGGCAGGGAATGTGGTGTTAGAGAACATTGTGAAGTGTCATAGTGATAGTGGTGTGACCTGTGTAAAAGGTTAAATCCTTGCTGAATGCCATATGATTTTATCGCCAATGTATTTCTCTTCTTTTATGAAATTATGTTAATTATGTTAATTGTTAATGATTACTGGGGGTTGTTCCGATTATGATTATGACTTTTTAAATTAATTTGAACATGTTTTATCTTGGAACAAAGTATTCTCAGAAAGTATTCACACCCCTTACCTTTTTCCACATTTGGTTGTGTTACAACCTGATTTAAAAATGTGATTAACAACACAGATAATACATTTCATGGACTAACTCTGTGTGCAATAATGGTGTTTAACATGATTTTTGAATGACTACCCCATCTCTGTACCATACACATACAATTATCTGTAAGCTCCCTCAGTCGAGCAGTAAATTTCAAGCACAGATTCAACGACAAAGACCAAGGAGGTTTTCCAATGCCTCGCAAAGAAGGGCAACTATAGGTAGATGGGTCTAAAATATTTGAATATCCCTTTGAGCATGGTGAAGTTATTAATTACACTTTGGATGGTATATCAATACACCCAGTCACCACAAAGATACAGGTGTCCTTCCTAACTCAGTTGCTGGAGAGGAAGGAAAACGCTCAGGGATTTCACCATGAGGCCAATAGTGATTGTAAACCAGTTAATAAAGAGTTTAATGGCTGAGGATGGATCAACATTGTAGTTACAATATTAACCTAAATGACAGTGAAAAAAGTAAGCCTATACCGACAAAAAATATTCCAAAACATGCATCATGTTTGCAATAAGGCACTAAATTAATACTTCAAAAAATGTGGAAAGAAATGCATTTTTTTTCTTAAATACAAAGCATTGTGTTTGGGGGAAATCCAACAAAACACGTCACTGAATACCACTCTTCATATTTTCAAGCATGGTGGCGGCTGCATCATGTTATTTTATTTGATTTAAACTTGATAAATCAAGTCAGTTAAAAACAAATAATTATTTACAATGATGCCCTCCCCTAACCCGGACACCGCTGAGCCTATTGTGCCTATGGGACTCCCGATCACGGCCAGTTGTGATACAGCCCGGGATCGAACCAGGGTCTGTAGTGACGCCTCTAGCACTGAGATGAAGTGCCTTAGACTGCTTCTCCAGTTGGGAGCCCATGTTATGGGTATGCTTGTCATTGGCAAGGACTAGGGAGTTTTTTAGGATACAATGAAAAGGAATAGAGCTAAGCACAGGCAAAGTCCTTGAGGAAAACCTAGTTCAGACTGCTTCATGGCCAAATGTACACTGGTTACTTACCAAGACGAAATTGAATGTTCCTGAGTGGCCAAGATACAGTTTTGACTTAAAATCATCTTGAAAATCTATGGCAAGACTTGAAAATGGCTGTCTAGCAATGATCAAAAACCAACTTGACAGAGCTTGAGGAATTATTTTTTTTGCAAAGCACTTGGAGACTTACCCAGAAAGACTCACAGCAGTAATCATTGCCAAAGGTGATTGTAACATGTATTGACTCAGGGGGTTGAATACTTATCTAATCAAAACATATTCATTTTATTTTCCATTCATTTATTTTTGATGACTTATTTTTTACTTTGACATTACAGAGTATTATGCGTAGATCCTTTACATAGACTTACCAGGTGAAAGCTATGATCCCTTATTGATGTCAATTGTTATAGCCACTTGAATTAGTGTAGATGAAGGGGAGGAGACAAGTTAAAGAGGGATTTTTAAGCCTTGAGACATGGATTGTATGTGTGCCATTCAGAGGGTGAATGGGAAAATCTAAAGATTTCAGTGCCTTTGAACGGGGTACGGTAGTATGTGCCAGGCGCACCGGTTTTAGTGTGTCAAGAACTGCAACGCTGCTGCATTTTTCACGCTCAACAGTTTCCTGTGTGTATCAAGAAAGGTCCACATCCCAAAGAACATCCAGCCAACTTGACAACTATGGGAAGCATTGGAGTCAACATGGGCCAGCATCCCTTCAGAACACTTTTGACACCTTGTAGAGTCCATACCGCGACAAATTGAGGCTGTTCTGAGGGCAAAAGGAGGTGCAACTCAATTTAGGAAGGTGTCCCTAATGTTTTGTACACCTGGATTCTCCTCTCAAAAAAGGAATGTCAAATTCCTTCCATATTGCTTGGTAACACTTTTTACTTTCTAATAAAACAGATAAATTACAAATAATAATTGGTGTAAGGGCTTTACTAAGCCCTGTTAAACAATTATTGGATTAACTTTTCATGTTACATAATCACAATCATGTGTGTTTTGTCATAAACATATCACCTCAAAGGCTGATGAAAAAGCCTCAAGGATAACAAAATGACCAAAACCATGCCCATGTAAATATATCAAGTTTTATTTGTACTAACAGGTATTATGCAATAGAAATACTTTGAAAATACAACCCCATCATCTAAAGTCCTAAAATAATATCTGAACACTTGCCATTAGCAAACATGAAGCATTCTGAGAAATACGTCCCTCTAAGCACCACATTTTTCTTATTACAAAAGTTTACTGTTTTATAATTCTGACTTCAAATCATGAATTTTATATCTATTTTTATTTTACATACAACAATCGATCAAGGTGGATAACTATCATCTACAATTCAATAAATAACGTAGTAATAACATCAGATTGGTACTGTTTAACATGGCTTTCTTTCCTTGTGGGCAGCTAAAATAACTGTAAAACACAGCAGAAGCCATTTCTAAGACAGAGATATCCAGTGATTCAGCAAAACACCAAAATAAAACACTGCAAAAAGAAACTAAACACAGACAAACCAAGACCGAACCCACAATCCTCCTCAATGAAGAGTAGTGATTTTCATCAAACTGCACATCTACCTTCTATGGGACATTTTCTGTTCTCAAACCTCAAAAGTGGCCTTCTGTTCAAGTTCACAACCATTGGTTGTGTCGATCCAACTATATGTATGAAGCACTGCCAATCTGTAAGTTACATAGTGCTTTTCTTTTCCATTCATTCTGGATTCATTTTCAGTTCCAACTGGATCAGATGGCCTGGCACGTGGAATTATCTCAACAGAACACCATTTTCTGAGGTCTGAGAAACGTGTTCCGCATCGTCAGTGTTCCCTAGCGATGGAATCTCTTTCAGTTCAACACGGAGAAGCCAGTCTTTCAACGTTGGGATATCAACTTGAGTGGACATACAGACTTAACGCAACAGAACTAAAATAGAACATACATACTCCATCTAGGTGCTATTCAGAAGCTGTGATGTAGAGGTAAAAAAAGATGGTTAAACTATGAACTCCAGTGGGCGATCGAGATAAGACGAACAACCACCTATATAAACTATAACGTATGATATTTTTATTACTGTATTGTTTGCATTTTGATGGCATTTTAATGTAGGCCTATAGGGAAGGTAGGACATAGGGAAATATTGAACAATATATTTTTTGCTTTTAAATTTGTTTAATAAGATTAGTACAGATTTTGTCAGGGGACGCCACATAGGGCCCCGACCCCAAGTTTGTACTAACCTCTCTCTGCTTGCGTCCCGTTACTGGCCCAACAGTCTAACCTCGAGGCTACCTGCCGAGGCTACCTGCCGACGTTTACGTGCATTTACCCTCCACTACATCCCAGGTCAGCAGAGTCTAGCATGCTTGTTGTTCACGTAAACATGGCTGGAGATGGCTAGTAAGTCACAAACAGCTGCTTAATTATTGTTGCTTAAAGATGGAATAATCAGTGGGGCGCGCCGCTGTCCGCCCCACATCCTTTGTTATAGTTGTATTTTTGGGGGGACGAAGCACAGCCTGGGGAGCATCGCGCAATGATGTCCGAGGGAAAACTTCTTTGCTGTTGTAATATCACAAACGGACGTGGCTGTTTCACCATTAAGGATTCCAGCTTTAAAGGTAGGTGGTAACTTTGCTTGTGTGAGCTGGCTGACTTGACCAATTCAAACCGTTTCCAAATACCACAAAAAAGCGTCAAAAGCTCAAATAAACAGATGACTAAAACACTAACACACATTCACAGTAAATACACATACCAATCCGATTACTTCACTATTTTCTAACAATTCTCTGGAGGGCTATAACATGAAAGTTTCAGTCTTTTCTTTTTTTCTCTGACATGGATTTAAAGGGTTTAAAGTTGACATAAAACATCCTGGGGGATCCTGCCCTTTAACAACTGATTTAGGATCAGTTACCTAACCCAACCTGACCTCAATCATCACGAGCTAAACAACTGCACCATCTCTAGATCAGTATACTTTCACCACATAAACATCTAAGCTAGTGGAGGCTGCTGAGGGGAGGACAGCTCATAATAATGACTGGAGCGGAGCGAACAGAATGGCATCAAACACATGGTAATCATGTATTTGATGCATTTGATACCATTTCACTTATACTGCTCCAGCCATTACCACGAACCAGTCCATCTCAATTAAGGTGCCACCAACCTCCTGTCATCCAAGCCCAGTGTGTGATGTAGCAGATGGTTCAGTGCATCGCTACTGCCTTCCTGAGAAGTTCTGTCGCTCTGAATGCAGAAATGCCTTGGCCTTTCTGGGTCCGACGTATTGACGGTGCTTGTTGAGTTACAGTGCAGATGGTTGAGTTTACACTCCAGTTGGGGAAGAATTTCCACTCTGTCACGTCCACATGTTATGGTAACTTGTTTAGTCCGGGTGGATTAGTTAGTTAGTTGTAAACAAAGAGTGTCCCTTGAGACAATTGGGCCCCTAAAGTGAAGAGCTCCTGTAGTCATGGCTTCGTTCCTGTGAGAGACTGCAGGCCTTTCATCTTGCAATTGTGCATTTTGGGAAGTCGAGTTTTCAGGGCATGTGGCGTTTTCATGTCCCCTTCCTGAGAGAGGCTGTTGAAGTAGCAGAACAGCCGATCACCTACAGAGGACACAGACAAGGAGCAAAATGGAGTCAGATCACACGTTTGTGTGTGTGCGTGTTGCTGAGTGTCCGTTGTCTTTCTATGAGTGTATTTGTGTGCGTGCAAGTATAACTCCGACCGTGTGTTTCTGAATGTGCAAAAATGTCAGTTTGTGCGAGAGTGCGTGAGTTCATCTTTCGGTGTGTGTCAGTGTGTCCTCACGTCTCACGCGTTACAAAGGCAACAGAAGAAGAAGAAAGTAAAGAGAACAGACAGGCAGGTAGAGAGTGTCCAGGAGGGCCTGCGTGTGGTCATGATTGGCAGGATGTTGACATGCCATATGGAGACGCACGACTGTTTACCCCGAGGGGGACGTCAAGAGGTTTTTATTTGTTGTTTTCCTGTCAGCTCCTCGTACCAAGCAGAGAAAGAGCCGTCTGACACAGACGCCCAAGTATCACTGCCTCGCCTTTAGTGTTTCAAACACTGATTTCTCTTTTGGATTCTCGGAGCTGGGAGCAGAAAGGAGTGGCGAGAGATTTTTTTTAAAGGTCTAAATACCTTTTAGTATTTTGTTATTGACAGGATAGGGGGAATGCAATGAGAGAGAAAACACATATAAAAGAAGCACAGACAGTAAGGAGACAGATTCTATTTCTATGCATTGAATCCTATCCGATAGCTGAAAGCCAGATAGATAAATTGGGCCAGGGGGCATATAGGGGAGCATTAGCACTCAACCAGACTCTGGCACAGGTGAGGAATTATAAGGGGGGGAACGGTCACAGCAAAACAAAACCCAAACAAGGAAAGTACCATACTTGTTTGGAGGCGTCTGTGGAGGAATGGACTTCATTTTCAAAATGTCCGTTGTACTGCAGTATCCCTGTAGAAACAAGAGACAGAGCAACACTTTAGAATCCCAAGACCTTCACAACCAAAAAACTGAACCTGATAATATAACCATCAGTTAAGGTACTGTTCTATATTTCTAGGGCAATATTCCGTTTGGATTTCGGGGTAATATTGCCTTGGAGTGACATGCAGGGGAAAAAGTGATGGCTTTTCTGCTTGTTCTATTTTTTGGTCTCCCATTGAATTGTGGTCAAATTATAATATACGCCATTTAGCAGACACTTTTATCCAAAGCGACTTATAGTCATGCGTGCATACGTTTTACGTATGGGTGGTCGCGGGAATCAAACCCACTATCTCAGCTTTGCAAGCGCCATGCTCTACCAACTGAGCTACAGAGGACCAATGGTCATTGTGCTGGTGGCCAAACACCAATTACATCCCCATAACTGACATCTGATTAATAATGTATAAAACATTTCACAGGTCAGTGTCACAAGCAAATGTGTTTGTTCAAAGTTGAAGGACTGCCATCCAAGGACAAAATCATATACAAGGGCAGACAGGCATGCAAACACACACACAAAAAAAAATCTTCGTAAAGAAATGTAAATTACTTTTTTGATGGTTTTTCATCATTAGTGTGCGTATGCAAATCTGTACTCGCACCAGGCCATTCAGCCTATGCTTGCACAAATCCAATTATTTGGAATTTGGGGGAGTGAATGAGTATAGACCAAATCAGGATGTTTATAAACAAAGCTGTCTGGTAGTTCAACACCAGTCTCTTGCCTCTATTTTTCTAGGTTGATAGCTAGCTAGGTAGTTTACTTCATTTATGAAGGAAATGCTAGCTAGCTAGCTGACCATCATTGCAGCTGACCTGCTACAGTATGTTACAGACAGCGAGCCAGCTAGCTCTAATTGCAGTGTTTGATAAGTAGCTAACCTGTTCCATTCATGAAAATAGTGACAATTATCTCACACTATTTTACCTTATCCAATCTTTACACACCGGCACTGTGCAGCGGGGATGTATTATGCAAAAAAAGTAGCTGGCTAGCTAGTTCATTGTGTTTTTCTTCCAGATTTGTATTGAACAGAATTAAGTCATATCGTGATAGCGTGGAAAGAATAGAAGTCAGTGTCAAGGGGCTGTGGGTCAGATTTGAATCCGCGCAGACACAGGTATACATGTGTGCTGGAAGCGGCGACACCAACCGCTAGAACACCTAAGCCACAAAGTACAGGGCTCATTAGTACATCTGATGTGCCATTAAGATGGCGGGGTGGAGCTTCCTTCAGGGCAGTGGATGGCAACTTTCGTACCAAATCGTGGTGGTGTGCCTCCGACAGCCCTGACCCACCCCCTGGCTGCCTGGGAAGTAGCGTATAAATTACTGCAAATTAAATTGCCGGGCCTCTTTGATGTGCCCTTGGCCAGCGCTCCCGTGTCACATGTCAGGTGTACTCCTCTCGCTCTTTCTCTCTCTCTATGTCTGTATATCTCTCTCACTAGGTCACTCTTTCACTGCCTGTTTTTCCCTGTCTTTCCCTGTACTTGCTTGCTGAGCTTTCCCCCGCTGTCACTCCAATTGTGTCAGGTCTCTCTGATGTCCTGGCCATGGAATTTACTGTGTGTGGACTTGCCACCTCTATCATTCTCTCTTTCTCTCTCTCAGACACGCACGCACACACACACACACACACACACACACACACACACACACACACACACACACACACACACACACACACACACACACACACACACACACACACACACCCTTATCCTTGTCACACAGCACTGGGTGCCCCCTGCCCATCTGTGTCACTGTGATCCATGCATGCACATACTGACACCACACACACACACACACACACACACACACACACACACACACACACACACACACACACACCACACACACACACACACACACACACACACACCCCCACCCCCCCCCCCCCCCGGACCTACACACAGGTCAACACTAGACAGAGACCTATTCCTTGACTGGTACTATCACCGGCAGAAACATGTCCTTCTGTCGGCCTTGGTAAACATGTTTCCCCAAGCTATTAGCATTCATGCCAAAACACTCATAGAAAAAGAGAAAAGGTGGAGGACAAATATATATAAATATTTTTAAAGGTCACGTTATTAAATGTGACTCAAAGGGCTAAAGAGGACGATGATGATATCTACGACGACAAGCTGCAGGTTAGAGTTGCTACTCTCAAAATGACCTTAGTGTACAGTGTAAAGGACATGGTCAGTTTTGTGAATGTCTGTCTATCTTTCTCTCCCTCTCAGTGTGTCTGTGTACATGCTAAATTATGTAGGGCTGTGGTGAACATTATAAAACCATTTTCACTGCCAATTAATGGACTACATTACCCAACACTCAATCCCTCCTTACCTTGTGGGTCAAGCCTGGGATCTACAAAGCCCCAGTGCTGGTAGAGAGCTGCCAGGTCGTGGGGGTTGTAGTTCTTCAACAGACCCAGGATGCCCATGTCCATCGGGGTGTCTCTGCTGTCCCCAGCAGTGGACTCCCTCTTCCCGTGGCCGAGGAGGGTGGTGTGTGCCAGGTACCCGCTGCTGCCCTGCGCCCCAAACATGTTTGTGACTGACCAAAGGTCTTGACCTTTCAGGGCTGCAGGTGGATCCTGTGGATGGCTGTGTGGGTGTGGATGGGGCTGGGGGTGGAGGTGAGTTCTGTCTGGGGTAAGATGGGGCGCGCGGTCGGCCCTGCCATGGTTCCTGGCGAGAATAAAGCCGAGGCCCTCTTGTGGAAGCAGGCTTCCCTCGGCAGCCGCCCGATAATGTCCGGTTTTGGGGCTGCTTGTCGACTGCTGGGAGAAGCCTTGAATGCTGGTTGAGGCGGTGGTGGTGGCGGCAGGAGCTTTGGGGTGGGCTTTCGTTTTAGATCGGACGCTCTTATTTGCCACCTCCTCCGTATGGGTTGGGCGGCTCGACTTCTTTTTTTGAGGTAGGAGTGACTTCCCACCACCAGGGGGAGACCTTGTGGAGGTACGCGACGCTGACACCATGGCCTGGCTGGTGTTGGGCTGGGAAGTAGTAGTTGTGCTGCTTGTGTGGGTCTTTGGCCTCTTGGTGCCTCCACCTGAAGGTTGTGTGGCGGTGGAACCTGGGGCTTGTGTGCGCTGGGCCCGGGGGACTGAGAGTGCCGGGCAGTCTTTGCCCTCCAGAAAAGGCGGAGGCCCCGTGCGCCGTCCAGCAGCCTTGGGGCCCTTGAAGCCAGTGACGTAGGGAGCCCACTTGGGGGCCAGGGAGCTGCCACTATCCACCCTGTGGGCCACACGCTGGTGGATCCACAGCACCTCCAGGTAATGGGTTGTGTGGGCGCAGAACGGACACTGGTGTCTGACCAGCTTACCCTCAGACGCTGCTGCCACAGGGTTCACACCGCCATCCTCCTCCTGGCCCTCGGGCGGTGCAGACAGGTTGAGGAGGCTGGCGTAGATGATGGCATCCTGAGAGGATTGCCCTTTGACTTTTAGGCTCCTCGACTTCTCTGACTGGCAGCTCGATGCCGCCCTCTCCTCGCCAGGAGGACAGACGTAGGGATTTGTGTAGGGCTGGCTGAGCAGTGTGCTCTTCAGCCGGAGATATTCCACATAACCTGAGGCCTTGGGAGCGCCGTGGCTCGGGTCTTCCATAATAGCTCCCAGTATGTGATGATGTGCATCCCTGACGTCCTTGTGCTGCTTGTGCATGTGGGATGTGAAGGAAGAGGGGTCACTGGTGTGGAAGTCACAGTGCTCGCAGAAGTATGGCTTGGTATCTGTGGATTGCAGAGTACAGGTAGACTAAGCTCATATTGAAAAACAGACATTTTAAGAAAATGAGCTTCAGCAAAGTATGAAGATTTAATAAGTGCTAACATGATTTAACAAACACGTGGATGAGAAAGGAGGACATTGTCATGCTACTCTCCATTAGTCCTTTTTCAGTCATTTACCCTAACAACTAAACTATTTACCATATATGCTAAATTCAACTGTGTTCACATCCAACATACCTTTTAAGGTTTAAGGAAGTCATACAGAATATTCCAGAAAACATTAATAAACAAATGTCAAGCTATATGAATGGTACCTTCATACCTGAATGGTTATGCCTCATTTAGCAAAGTACCAGATGTAAAGGCCTTTCATATTTCTTTATGTAGGATGAAGGGTGTAATGGGCAATCCATGCCACACGACGGTGCCATAACACCATTTAATTTGCAGTGGCAACCAAAAGGCAACTGCCAAACACACATTTTACCTGTATGACTACTGCTCCATGGCAACTGAAGACCAGCTTTTAACTGGAAGACTGAACTAAAAGTGCTACAGAATTCATAATTATATCTATCACTTTTGCTTGTCAATGTCATGAGTGCAATTTCAAACATTAAAAGCCTATTACAAACTTCTGAGTTGCTCGATATGGGCATATTTACCATGTACTTACGGTTCTTGGTTAGTACTGTTATCTAGAGGACTCGGAAGGGAACCATTTATTATCCTATCACAGAGTTTAACAGTCAAAGCAGCATCCCTTTTCAGACTTGTCTCCAATAATCACTTGATGTAAAAGAATACAGACAATTAAACCATAACATAAGGACAGGTCCCTGTTTGACATACTTCTCAATCTGCAGTCTACTATGCTAAGTGTGCTACATACTTCTCAATCTGCAGTCTACTATGCTAAGTGTGCTACATACTTCTCAATCTGCAGTCTACTATGCTAAGTGTGCTACATACTTCTCAATCTGCAGTCTACTATGCTAAGTGTGCTACAGCTCGGTAGAGACGTACCCACATACACAGAGGCGTTTAGTTATGCTAAGATGTGTAAATTGATGAATCAACACATGAGGTGAGGTCTCCCTTTTACCATGTGAAAATAGATTGACCATAACTCAGGACTGAGTAGCAATAGAAACCAAAACAAACATGACTGAATCACTCTGAAAACTATGATTTACATCAAAGAATATAGTATGGGAATGGAATTTGGTATGGTAATGTCTGAACTTTGGGGGATATTCTTTCGTTGTTATTGCTGTAGTGGCAGTCTTTGCCCTCCAAAATGTTCCCTTTTCAATCAGGATTTTAAGTGTGAATACGACCAAGATGCCTTTTGTCATGTCATTTAAAGAAAATCAAATTCTTGTTGCTAATCTAGGTGTTTTTTTGTCTTACCTTCACAGGTTGGGTCCTTGATACTATTCCTCTTTATGGAAGAGGAAGATAGAGAATATTCTTGTCTTGGTGTGCTGGGCTGACTGGCAGAGTTTGATTTAGTGGCTTGCTTGCTGGACTGATGACCATCTTTCACCTTCTTTTTCTGCAATATCCCAAACGTCTCTGGGCTGAGCCCATTCAATAAGGTGCGGCTATTTCTACTGTCACCCTGCTGGTGGGAGATCCCACCGCTGCCACCATTAATGACAACATCCTGGGCCCCTTTCTTCTTCTTGCTTTGGGAGGAGTCCAGCTGCCTCTTCCGCTTCTCCTGTTTCAGAGGCACATACTCGCCCTTCTCCCGGGCAAACGCCACCTCGCCATCCACCAGCCTCTCCTCCCAGCCTAGGCTTTTATCTGTCACCTCCACCACACACCCTCTGGTGACCAACTGCCAGGCCTGGTAACTGCATACCGGGTCCAGCTCGGGGATCCGTCTTCCAAGACTCCCCTCCATAGCTGCCTCTCCAGCCCCGGATGCCCTGAGGTTAAGGCATTCCAGGAAGCGCCTCTTGGCGGCAGGTGACGGCGAGCTGTTGTCGGGGTCTTGCTGCGGCGGCTTGCTGGGGGTGTGGCTCTGCTTGTGGACCCTCTCGTGCAGCCGGAGGGTCTTGCGGTCGTAGAAGAAGTTGCCGCAGCCGGCACACAGCTCGTAGAGACAGTCATCGTTCACCAGGGACGCCGGCTTCCGGGGGACCCCATTGAGGGTGGTCTGGGACTCGCTGCTGTCGCCACTCCCACCCCGCAGCTGGCTCTTGGCCCGATGAATCCGCATGTGGCTCTGGAGGAACCAGGCCTGGCGGAAGTGCCGGCCGCAGATGCGGCAACCGTGGTCCAGGGAGCCACGGTGCTTCTTCATGTGGGCCTTGAGGAGCAGGGCCTGGGGGAAGACCTGGCTGCAAGAGCCGCAGGGAAAGGAACCCGCACCGTCCCCATTGTCCACCCAGAAGGTCCCTCCCAGAAGTGAGTCGCCCTCAGTCGTGGTTTGCGGCTCGTCCTCCTTGCCGTCATCCTGGACGACTGCTTCTTCGCCTTTCTTCTTGGAGCTTTTATTTTTTGTCTTGCCGTTGACTTTGTGCTTCTTAGCCGAGGTGCCATTGGCGAGGTTGTCGGCGGGACTATCCAGTTTCTTAGGGTCCCACTGTGTTTGTCCTTGCTCCCCAACCCCCTCCTCACTGTCAAACTTGCCCAGGCTCCGGCTGAGCAGGCCCAGCTTGTGGCTGCGGATGTGGGCTTTCAGGCTGCCCTTCTGAGCAGCCCGGTGTTCACAGTAGGGACACTTGTAGGGCTTCTCCCCAGTGTGCCTGCGCATGTGCTGGGACAGCGAGCTCAGGAGAGGGAAGCCCCGTCCACAGAGGCCACAGGTGTGGCCAGAGGCCGTCGCATCGTTCTCCTCCTGGTCACTCTTGACAGCGTCGGCCTTGCTTTGGTCCGCCTGCTCCTGCTTCGGCTCCACCTCCATTTCCGGCCCCAGGGCTGTGGTAGCTCAAGTGTCTGTTGATCCCTGATGAAGAAAACTGACCCGTGCGTTCCAAAGTCATAAGGTTCTCATAGAAATTGCGATGGGGGACATGTTTGTAGATGTTGCTTTACTTCTGTTGTTGGAGGGATTGTCTTTAACCATCATTAAGACTGAAGAGATGATCATTGAAAAATACCTGAAAAAACAACAAGAAAAAAGGATTAGAAAACATTTAGAATGTAATAATAGGTGATATGATAATCACACAACCAATGCAGTAACTGACATCTGGTAGGCTATATTTTCAACCCAGAGACAGACAGAGACAGAAAGAACCCAGTTGGCACAGTCACCAGGAGGTCAAGCAGAGAGGAAATGCTATCATGCCGCAGTCATCAACAACAAAGCAACTTTGTTTAAAAGACTAGCCTCTTTAGAATGATAGTTGCTAATAAATAGAAAATACACATCCCGTTCCCTGGTATGCTCAGTTAATAAAAATCATTTTTACCACACCCTAAACACAGTTTGCAATCATTTGAAAGAGCTTCTCCCACTGTTCCCCAGTGCAACGTGTTTAAGTATGAGCATTATTACTCAAAATCTTACTTTCTACATAGTCCGTTTCTCACTGTGTATGTTTCACTGTCACAATGTAAGAGGGTGTTACGTCTGTGCATATTTCAGTTTTATAAATGTAACAGTGTGTGTAAGAAAGAGGAGAGGGAGAGAATTTGCATGACACTGATTTTGGAATGGCTATTGTCCCGAACAGGATGATTGACAGTTGTCCTTAAAAGAAGCTTATACTGAAAGTGTGTGTGTGTGTGTGTGTGTGTGTGTGTGTGTGTGTGTGTGTGTGTGTGTGTGTGTGTGTGTGTGTGTGTGCGCTCGTGTTCTCTGTTTCCCATGCCTTAATTGAGTGTGTTTAGTGAAGCATGAAGAGGTGCATTCAGTCCTGACCAGTCAGGATGAGACCTCAGGGCCAGTCCATTCCAAACCCCATCAATACACCATTATCAACAAACTACATTTATTTCTCTCCATCTCATACACACACACACACACACACACACACACACACACACACACACACACACACACACACACACACACACACACACACACACACACACACACACACACACACACACACACACACACACACACACACACACACACACACACGCAGACTGAGACTCACACACACATACACACACACACACACACACACACACACACGCAGACTGAGACTCACACACACATACACACACACTCACACAATCCCAATACTGACAGTGAATGCCAAGGTCACATTGAGAGTGGTAGTAATATGAAGGGAAATGACTAAATGTGCCATCATCAACAAACAGTAGTTAACCTCACTCCTACAAGACACCCTGAGAGAAAAGCAAAGATAAAAAATAATGAAAAGGGGCAGGGGGCGTCAGTATAATCACGAGAATATATGATAAACCTGTTTTCGTAATCAACCTCCAGCACAATAGATACCCTAAAGTCAAATAAAACAAAATGTGTTCCTATATCAAACATCTTCAGAAAAATTATTATTCATGTCAAAGAGAAGTATTTATCTTTGTGAAGGGGCATCGGTTCCAAGCTGTTTTTTATTTTTGTGGATGATATACACACCTCCATTACAGCCAAGTAATTGGCAACAGGGAGGTGGTTTCCAGACCACAGCAGAAGATGTTGGTTTCCTTCTCGAAAACTACAACAGTGAGAAAAGTGCCCAGGCTCTCTTATAGCCAACGCAGGGCAGGCAGCCGCGGGAAAGAAACATCACTGTGTCAGCTGCACCAGAACTGTCACATTTCCTCACGTCTCGCTCTCCACCTATCACCAGGGGGTCTTTGGGGTCCTACGGTGGCCATTGTTGGACAATGGGCCCAGCGCCCTACACATCAGCGCCCTGCAAAAGATGTCTGGGGGTGGGAGGGCAGTGGAGTTGGGGGGGACGATGACAAAAGAGACCGTGTGCGTGCATGTATGTGTGTGTGCCTGTGCGTGCATGCGTTCATGTGTGTGAGTCTCAGTATGTGTGTTTGTGCGCGCCACTTTGGGCTTTTCGCTGTTTGTGCTCTACCAGCGAAATAGAGAAGAAACTGGCGTGGGCTCCAGAATGGGAGTTGAGTTAGACGAGTGTGGCGGCAGGTGTTAAGAGGGCAGACGCTGACAGATTAGTGCACGGGCCGAGTGGCACAGTGTCTCTGGGTGGGGGGGACAGGGAGGGGGGTGGTTAGTGGTAATTAAGAGGTTAAGGTGAAGGCCGGGTGATGAGGGGTTAACACAATAGGGGGATGGTGGGATGATGTCAGAGCGAAAGGAGGCAACAGATGGTAGTGGAGGCCATCAGTCCTGTGTGTGTTGGTTCTTCTACCCTTGTGGGGACCTAAAATCCCCAAAAGTCCACACAAGTATCGTAAAACAAGAAGAGTTCTCCCTCGTCGGGACATTTCCCACGTCCCCATGAGGACAAATGCTATTTTAAGCTTTAGGTTAAGGTTTAGGTTTACAATTAGGATTAGAATTATGGTTAGGGTAAGGGGTTAGGTTTAGGGTTACGGGTTAGGTGTTAGAGAAAATAGGATTTTGAATGGAAATACATTTAGGTCCCCACGAGGATAAAATAACATAACGAGTGTGTGTATGTAGTATTTCCAACTAGGCACTCTTGAGGGAATTGTCAGGTCATGGATCTTAAAAATCCATATAGCAACCTCGACTAGCCTAATTACTTCATCTTTTTTGAAACTCTCAAATTCAATTCGGCATAGTGCTCCCATCATTTTGGACCAATGAGAACAAGCTACAGAAATGTAAGACAGACATCTAGACATACTTAGAAACTAAACAACTCCACCAAACCTTCCTGAATAGAACACACACACACACTCAAACACCCACAAACACACACACACACACACTCAAACACCCACAAACACACACACACAAAACAAAAAAGGCTTTCTTTGAGGGGATTTAAACACATGCTGTGTCATTTAGTGAGAAGGCTTCTGACAGAGTGTGATGTGTGTTCTGACCTCTGACCTCTGGCTGTTCCTTTATTAGTCACTGTTCGTATGAATCTCTGTGTTCTTCAAAAGCCCAAACTAAACAGAAATGGGCCTAATACAGAAGACCATGATCTTGAATGATCATTGATTTGTGCAATAGACAACATGCCAATAGAAACTATGGGCAAAAAGTACAATCTGCAGTATTTACAATTCAAAACAAATGTAAGTGATCTATTAACTCTATGTTGAACCTTTCAAAGAGGTAAGTTCTATTGAAGATGAGAGGGGCAGTGTTCCCTCAATTGGTCTACATGAAGGAAGGCAACATAGGCTAGGGGTTTCCAACCCTGTCCCTGGAGAGCTACCCTCCTGTAGGTTTTCACTCCAACCCTAATCTTGTACACCTGATTCTAATAATTAGCTGGTTGATAAGCTGAATCAGGTTAGTTACAACTGGGGTTGGAGCGAAAACCTACAGCAGGGTAGTTCTCCAGGAACAGGGTTGGAGAACCCTGATATAGGCTATAGCTTAGCTAGATAACACATTCAATAAAAAAATACTGGAAGTGTGATGCTTTAGACACACACACACACACACACACACACACACACACACACACACACACACACACACACACACACACACACACACACACACACACACACACACACAACAGGAACAAAAAACAGGATAAACCGATGGAGGATACACACACAGGCGCAGATAGCCAAACATGTTGCTCTGGGCTGAATTTGTTCTTTACAGACCCTCTCTCTTTTTTTCTCCCCCTCTTTTCTTTGACAGATGAATAGCCATGTCCAGTCAGCTGTACTCACGTCCAAACCAGCTCAGCACAAACTCCCCATGGCCAGGGCTCTGCTGCTGAGCTAAGAGCCTGTGTATGTGTGTGTGTGTGTGTGGTGAGTGAGAGAAAGAGAGCGACAGTAAGTGAATACATGTATGTGTGTGGCTGTGTGCACGCACCAGTGTACCCATGTCTGAGTATGTGAGTACGTGATGAAGTCATCCACATATGCTCTCTCAACCAACCGCAAACTGTGCCAACGTAGCCACTAGTGCTAGCATGTGACAGTTCCTATGCTAATGTTATTCTATACAGTGTGCTTCGGTCAGTGTTCCAAATGAGTGTTTTGCCCAATCCCAAATCAACCTCTAGCCCCCTACTCCAGGGTTTCCCAAACTCGGTCCTCGGGACCCAAAGGGGTGCACGTTTTGGTTTTTGCCCTAGCACTACACAGCTGATTCAAATAATCAACTAAACATCAACCTTTGATCATTTGAATCAGCTGTGTAGTGTTAGGGCAAAAACCAAAACGTGCACCCCTTGGGTGAGTTTGGGAAACTCTGCCCTACTCCCTCCGAGATCTGTAAGGATTGGATAGGCATACACAATGAGGTGAACATTCCTGTGAGTTTATCAAAGGGCAAGGTGCAGTTATTATGATATTGCTTACACCTATCTAATTGTTTCGTTTCATAGAGGGTAGGGGTCAATTTGGGATTGGGTGAATGCATCCCAGTGTTAGAAATGTTTTGTTTTATCTTTATTTAACTAGGCAAGTCAGTTTAAAACAAATTCTTATTTTTTAATTTTTTTCACCATTATTTAACCTTGTAGGCCAGTTGAGAACAAGTTCTCATTTACAACTGCGACCTGGCCAAGATAAAGCAAAGCAGTGCGACAATAAACACAGAGTTACACATGGGATAAACAAAAGTACAGTCAATAACACAATAGAAATATCTATATACAATGTGTGCAAATGGAGAAAGGAGGTAAGGCAATAAATAGGCCATAGTAGCGAAGTAATTACAATTTAGCACATTAACACTGGAGTGATAGATGTGCAGATGATGATGTGCAAGTAGAAAAGAGCAACAAAAAAAGTAAATAAAAACAATATGGGGATGAGGTAGGTAGTTGGATGGGCGATTTACAGATGGGCTGTGTACAGCTGCAGCGATCGGTAAGCTGCTCAGACAGCTGATGCTTAAAGTTAGTGAGGGAGATATAAGTCTACCCTGGTCCCCAATTGGGACTCCCAATCATGGCCAGATGTGATGCAGCCTGGATTCAAACCAGGGACTGCAGTGACACCTCTTGCACTAAGATGCAGTGTCTTAGACCACTGCGCCCCTCGGGAGCCCAAGGTTTCACCATGATTGTTTTGTAGGTGGAAGGTATAGAATAGCAGACAAAACAGGAGAAGAAACACAGACTCGCTGTGTGTAGACGTGTAAGAAACACAGACTCACTGTGTGTAGACGTGCAAGAAACACAGACTCACTGTGTGTAGACGTGCAAGAAACACAGACTCACTGTGTGTAGACGTGTAAGAAACACAGACTCACTGTGTGTAGACGTGCAAGAAACACAGACTCACTGTGTGTAGACGTGTAAGAAACACAGACTCACTGTGTGTAGACGTGTAAGAAACACAGACTCACTGTGTGTAGACGTGTAAGAAACACAGACTCGCTGTGTGTAGATGTGGAAGAAACACAGACTCACTGTGTGTAGACGTGTAAGAAACACAGACTCACTGTGTGTAGATGTGCAAGAAACACAGACTCGCTGTGTGTAGATGTGCAAGAAACACAGACTCACTGTGTGTAGACGTGCAAGAAAATATTGTGTGGAAACATGTCAGAAACACATATATGAAACACTATGTCTAGGTAAAAAACACTGTTTATAGATGTGTCAGAACAGTGTGTAGATAAGTTACACACATTGTCTAACATCCTGCTTAATGACATAACACTGTCATGGATAGATACAGTACGTAAGAAATACTGAAGAAAATACTGTAGATGTGTCTCAAACACTGTGTATACGGACGGGTAAGAAACACTTGGTACATTTGTATGAAAAACAGTGCAGCTGTGTAAGAAACGCTGTGTATAGATGTGTTACATAAATTCACTTTGTATGGATGTGTTCCACACAATGGGAGTGTTAGAAATACTGTTTATAGATGTCAATCAGCTAAACAGACATATGAGGTAGGATGTCTTGTCACCATTCCCATAACACCACTCTCCCAAATCCACAAAAAAGTTCTAGTAATATATCCCACAAAAAAAGGTGAAAGTAATTGTTAAAATAAGAGTAAGACATAGGATGAAGTCTCATGTTTATGCTTTGTTTAAGCATTCAGTTATGGCATAAGAGGTGACAAATGTGCACTCGTGCAAACACACAGCATGTCTGGCCCTTAAGGCTTCCGGCAGCTGGTGTGGTTATGCTGCTGCTGCCGCTGTGTGTGTGTGTGTGTGTGTGTGTGTGTGTGTGTGTGTGTGTGTGTGTGTGTGTGTGTGTGTGTGTGTGTGTGTGTGTGTGTGTGTGTGCGCGCATTTTGGAGGCAAAGAAAGCAAACACACATCATACTCCCATCGCCCTCCTTGTTCAACTCTCCCTCCCTGTTACACAACAAATACACAGGGAATACCCTTGATAGCATGTGATGAGCTGCTCAATGATCTGCCTTTTAACATTCTAGGCCTGCTACACCGCTGCAATGTGCTGGAGGTAAACCAGGGAGGGATCTTGAGCACGGAAGGTGAAGGAATGAAGAAAACACATGCAAAATGCACATTTCTTTTTTCTTTTTTATTTAACTAGGCAAGCCAGTTAAGAACAATTTCTTATTTACAATGACAGCCTACCGAAAGGCCTCCTGTGGGGACGGGGGCTGGGATTAAAACGTTTAATATAGGACAAAACACCCATCACGACAAGAGAGACACCACAACACTGCAGAAAGAGAGACCTAAGACAACAACATAGCATGGTAGCGACAACAACATGGTAGCAACACAACACAAACATTTTATTTATTGTACCCGGTAAGTTGACTGAGAACACATTCTCATTTACAGCAACGACCTGGGGAATAGTTACAGGGGAAAGGGATGAACGAGCCAATTCTAAACTGGGGATGATTAGGTGACTGCAATAGTATGAGGGATAGATTGGGAATTTAGCCACAACACCAGGGTTAACACCCCTACTCTTACAATAAGTGCCATGGGATCGTTTGTGTCCACAGAGAGTCAGGACACCTGTTTCACATCCCATCAAAATGACAGCATCCTACAGAGGGCAGTATCCCCAATCACTACCCTGGGGTATTGGGATATTTTTTTGGACCAGAGGAAAGGGTGCCTCCTACTGGCCCTCAAACACCACTTCCAGTAGCATCTGGTCTCCCATCCAGGACTAAACCTGCTTAGCGTCAAAAGCAAGCCAGCAGTGGAATGCAGGGTGGTATGCTACTGGCAAGCAACAGCACAAAGGCAAGAAGATAGAGACAACAATACATCACGCGAAGCAGCCACTACTGTCAGTAAGAGTGTCCATGATTGAATCTTTGAATGACGAAATGGAGACAAAACTGTCCAGTTTGAGTGTTTTTTGCAGCTGTTTTCCTGTCACTAGCTGCAGCGAACTGAAAAGAGGAATGTGTGTGCTTTGGGGACCTTTAACAGAATGTGCCTGGCAGAACGGGTGTTGTATGTGGAGGATGAGGGCTGCAGTAGGTATCTCAGATAGGGGGGAGTGAGGCCTAGGAGGGTTTTATAAATAAGCATCAACCAGTGGGTATTGTGTCCGATATACAGAGATTACCCGTTTACAGAGGAGTACAGAGTGCAGTAAGGAGCATTGGTGGCAAATCTAGCCCTCGAGAGCACCCTTACCTGCCGATCTATAAATTATGTCTCCGCAATCTAGCATGGGTAGGATGGTTATCTGAATCAGGGTTAGTTTGACAGCTGGGGTGAAAGAAGAGCGATTACGATAGAGGAAACCAAGTCAAGATTTAACCTTAGCCTGCAGCTTTGATGTGTTGAGAGAAGGACATTGTACTGTCTAGCCATACTCCCAAGTAATTGGCTTATAACAGTTACGATCAGCTTGATCTCTCTCCCTTTAAATAAAGGACGTAAAGTGGCTGTCTTCCAAGCAATGGGAACCTCCCCAGAGGAGAGAGGCAGGTTAAAAAACGTCAGAGATAGGCTTGGCGATGATTGGGGCTGCAATACGTTTTTGGGGGTCAAGTTTAAGGAGCTCCTTTAGCACCACAGACTCAGTGACCGCCTGCAGGGAGAAACTTTGTAGCGGGGCAAGGGAAAAAGGGGCTAGTCGCATTAGAAAGCTTGGGATATGAGGACATACAGTGCATTCGGAAAGTATTCAGACTAGGGATGGACGATATATCAGTGAACATATAGGAATCGATGTCCGATGTCTAGTTTAACGCCGATGTTAAAAACAGATGTCAAAGCTGCCGTGCATACCTATATAACGTAGGTACATGACGTAATGACGCCACGCAAAATGTTGCGCTACACGTTCAACACAGCATCACTAACCTAGCCTACAATGTCTGCTGTGTGGATCGAGCAATCATTTGAAAGAGAAAGAACATTTCAGCAAGACAACTCAAAGGCGAAACCCATTAAAGCCAAGATAATGGAATTCATTGTCCTTGACAATCAACCGTTCTTTGTCGTGGGTTTTGTTGGCTTTCGCCGACTGGTTGAGCACCGGTACACACTACCAAGTGCGCTATTTTTCAGATGTTGCACTAACGGAGTTACACAGTAACAGCGTCACTGCTATTAGCTTCACGACATGCATACTATGGAACGCCGTTTAGGTCTTCGCGTGTTAAAAAGATGCAGTAGCACTGTCAAAGCTGTACAAAAAAGTCTGCAAACGAGCAAACACCGGCCACAAACGATGTGATTACAATACCGCATTGGTAATAAAGAATCATTTGTTTGACCGCAAATTCTGGGGTAGCTAGCTTTAGCTTGGTACCTAGCTAGCACCAATACAACCTGCCTGAAAACAATGACCAGTAGAAACTGCAGTCATTTTCATTATTCTTAACAATGATTTAGGAATCCTTGTGAGTAAGTATTAGCTAGGTTGCCACTTGTTGTTCACCTATTAAAATTGAACTTCAGTTCATGAAAATAAATAGCTAGCCAGCTACTTAACCCTGTTGCCCAAAGCTAATGTTATAAGCAGCCAGATATCTTCATCTGGCTAGTGAGGCTCGACCAGACTGGGTTATGTGTTGTGAAGCTAGCTACAATAAGGATTAGGCACAATAGTGGAATTTGCAGATGGCCTTCAAAATAAAAGTATGGCATTGACTGATGCAAATGAATACACATAGTAGAATTATGCCATACCTTTATTTTGAAGGCTAATCGCAAAGTCCACTATTGTGGCTAATCCTTATTGGGGCTAGCTTCACATAGATGTGTCCGACCACCATTAATCAAATAAGAACTGTCTTATAAATTAGGGTTATTTTAGATGATGACACCTAGCTATATAGTCAACTAGTTTAGCTAGCTTAATAACAGATTATGTCGTTTTGCTATGTTTTTGGGGAAGAACATTGTTTGCATCCATTTTTTATGACCAGCACTGTAGGTGCGCTAGACAACTTGACCAGCATCATAGTATACGTATCGATGAATCGTTGTGACATATGAAATACGAGTGATAGTGTAATCAATGTGTAATAACTAAGTAAAAAATGTATGAACGCGTTAAATTATTATGTGACGTGCAGTCATATTCAAGTCCTGATTGGTCAACAAGCTTATTTGACACATCAAATCTTTTTTGACATGCAAAGACCCAAATGGCGTTCCATAGAAATCCTGGTTGAGAATGAAACGACTGAACAACAAAACAGCACAGCAAGTAAGTGAAAGAAATAGGTTTTGATTATGTTTTATTGGTAATGTGGACATATGTAAATGCCAACAAAATAATGTTTGGGTCAGTGTGGTGTGTGTAACCTTTATTTAACTAGGCAAGTCAGCTAAGAACAAATTCTTATTTACAATGACGGCCTACCCCGGCTAAACCCGGACAACGCTGGGCCAATTGTGCGCCGCCCTATGGGACTCCCAATCACGGCCGGATGTGACAGAGTCTAGATTCGAACCAGGGACTGTAGTGACGCCTCTTGCACTGAGATGCAGTGCCTTAGACCGCTGCGTCCATGTGTGTGTGTTAACTATTTAACTGTACTAGAATGCTTAAAAGGCCGCTAAAATTTAGAATATCGGTTATCGTTGTCAGTATCGGGGGTTTTTTGGCAAGGAAAATTTTGGTCATGATATCGGCCAAAAATGTCATATAAGTGCATCACTAATTCAGACCCCTTGACTTTTTCAAAATTTTGTTACATTACAGCCTTATTCTAAAACTGATTACATTGTTTTTTTCCCCTCATCAATCGACACACAATACCCCATAATGACAAAGCAAAAACAGGTTGTTAGAAATTTTTGCAAATGTATATAAAAAAAACTGAAATATCACATTTACATAACAATTCAGACCTTTTACTCAGTACTTTGTTGAAGGACCTTGGCATCGATTACAGCCTCGAGTTTTCTTGGGTATGACACTACAAGCTCAGCACACATGTATTTGGTGAGTTTCTCTCATTCTTCTCTGCAGATCCTCAAAAGCTCTGTCAGGTTGGATGGGGAGCGTCACTGCACAGCTATTTTCAGGTCTCTCTCGAGATGTTCCATCGGGTTCAAGTCTGGGCTCTGGCTCGGCCACTCAAGGACGTTCAGAGACTTGTCCCGAAGCCACTCCTGCGTTGTCTTGGCTGTGTGCTTAGGGTCGTTGTCCTTTCCTCAGTGCTCTGGAGCAGGTTTTCATCAAGGAACTTTGCTCTGTTCATCTTTCCCTCAATCCTGACTAGCCTCCCAGTCCCTGCTGCTGAAAAACATCCCCACAGCATGATGCTGCCACCGCCATGCTTCACCGTAGGGATGGTGCCAAGTTTCCTCCAGACGTGACGCTTGGCATTCAGGCCAAAGAGTTCAATCTTGGTTTCATAAGACCAAAGAATCTTGTTTCTCATGGTCTGAGAGTCCTTCAGGTGCCTTTTGGCAAACTCCAAGCGGGCTGTCATGTGCCTTTTACTGAGGAGTGGCTTCCGTCTGGCCACTCTACCATAAAGCTGCAGAGATGGTTGTCCTTCTGGAAGGTTCTCCCATCTCCACAGAGGACCTCTAGAGCTCTGTCAGAGTGACCATCGGGTTCTTGGTCACCTCCCTGACCAAGGCCCTTCTCTCGTAATTGCTCAGTTTAGCCAGGCGGCCAGCTCTAGGAAGAGTCTTGGCTGTTCCAAACTTCTTCCATTTAAGAATGGTGGAGGCCACTGTGTTCTTGGGAACCTTCAATGCTGCAGACATTTTCTGGTACCTTTCCCCAGATCTGTGCCTCGACACAATCCTGTCTCAGAGTTCTACAGAAAATTCCTTGGTTTGGTTTTTGCTTTGACATGCACTGTCAACTGTGGGACCTTATATAGACAGGTGTGTGCCTTTCCAAATCATGTCCAATCAATTGAATTTACCACAGGTGGATTCCAATCAAGTTGTAGAAACATCTCAACATTCCATAGCAATGGAAACATCATGCACCTGAGCTCAATTTCAAGTCTCATAGCAAAGAGTCTGAATACTTATGTAAATAAAGTATTTGTTTTTATTTTTAATACATTTGCAAAAATTTCTAAAAACCTGTTTTCGCTATGTTGTATTTTGGTATTTTATTAGGATGCCCATTAGTTGTTGCAAAAGCAGCAGCTACTCTTCCTGGGGTCCACACAAAACATGAAACATACAGAATGACATAATACAGAACATCAATAGACAAGAGCAGTTCAAGGACAGAACAACATACATTGTTTAAGGGGATACTGTGTGTAGATTGAATCCATTTTAGAACAAGGCTGTAACATTAAAAAAAACTAAAGGGGTCTGAATACTTTCCAAACGCATTGTATAGCTCCCCTACGTGAGTTTAAGGCACGATTTTGAGCAATTCCAGAATGTTGTGTATATGAGGTGGCGCTTCTTCTATATTCCTGGTGGGCCTGACAATGGAGCACAGACCTCTCTCTCTATCTCTGCAGCCTGGATTGGTTGGTGTGGGGGACACAGGAGTATAATCTGGTGGCATTAACTTGCTCTCTAAAAAAAGCACTCTCGACAGGGATTAGATTATCATGGTAAAGTCAGCTCAGACTCTCTCTCTCCATCCAACCCTCTGTCTGTTTCTCTGTCAAACGCAGTGTATAAAATAATCTGGAACGATACAAGGGTTAAAGACCAAAATGAGAGCATCTAAAGAAATACAGCCAACATGTCCAATACATACGATCCATCTCATCCAAGTCCATCTAATTTCACAGACAGCACATCTTTCAGATTTAATTAGTGGTAGCCTGCCAGGCTAATGTTTTGTAGATCAAACAATGATAGTGTCATTACACAGAGATTACAATAAGTATCAATTTGCTGATTGTATACTTTTAGTAGAATAAGTGTCAATTTGCTGATTGATACAATTGTAGGTGACATTGGTGGAACTTGATGATGAAATGGTAAACATGGTGATAATCCTAGTATCGTATAGCCTGGCAATAAGCACAATATTTCCAGATGCATCTCCATCACAGAAAGAGTAGAGTAAGGAAAGCTTATATAATTATGAAATGAAAGGCATGCAGTCTAAAGCCGGTAAAACGTATCGCCTAAGGCTGTGTAGGCTACATCTAAACTATCACTCTTATGTAACTTTATCCAGAAAGTAACTACCCACATAGACAACAGATTAACATCCAATTTTGGTTGGCATTGGATTGAGTTGTCAACAAATGTGATTTCAACTTGAAATAAACCAAACCATGAAATCCTATTGTTGATATCTAGGACAAGAGTCTTTCAAATAGGATAAAAGGCCATATCTGAAACATTTGTACAAATTCCCCATTAAAAACAATTACATCACCACCCAGTCTATCACCACCTTTCACAACAAACAGTATTTAGTCAGTAGTTAAACTGTTTTTAACAAGTAATTAGGTCTATCATTAAATCATTTGCAGTCTATCAATCACTAAATAAAACCGATAGTTTGTAGAAAAAATAAGGAAGGGAAGCACTGCTAGGGTACACAATGGTAGGCATTTTTGTAAATAGAAGGTGCTCTTTGGTCAGGAAGTACAACATACATCTGTGTACTCCCTGACGAAGGCCAAGCTGCCGAAACACGTCAGAGTTTTTCATCTTTGCTCCATTGAACATGCCATACAAATAAAGGCATTTGAATTATATGAAGAGTTCCTTGGTCTCCCTTGCTTTTAAAAAATAGATTGTTTGTTGACAGTTTGAGCATCTAGACATCATCCATGAGGGACCAATCTAATGAAGTGCTATCCAATATGTCCTCATTTCCTGTGTGCAATTAATGACAGCTGGCAGAATCTCAACACCGACGCATTGGGAGACTACAGTATAGGCTATAGGTAACCGGACACCCTGAGACCCATCTAATCATGTCTTCTTCTCCCTGTCTCAGAGGGCTGAACAGAAGGGATCTGGGTCTGCCTTGCCTCCTCATCTCCCATCTGGACAAATTAACAATGTTTCCCCTACAGATGTGAGATCTTAATTTGAGCCATTTTGCTATAGCAGGAAAATAATCCTGCAGCAACAGGAAAATGTAATTATTTTTTGTGGATTATAATTAATAGAAATTTTTGTAGGGGTTGATACATTTTTCATAAGGGTAAATCAAGTTAGAAATTTCAAAGTGGAAATTACAAACTTCAGAAGACTTTTTAAACCTAAAATACACTATAACTTTAAAATATCCTGCATTGCAGGACAGTTCTTCTGCAACCTGGTCAAATTAAGATCCTACATCTGTATATTGAAATGCCAACAAAGCGGGGTTCCCCGCTGCCTCAGAGAATTTGGTTTCAGTTGGTCTATCCACTTACATTTTTTATGTTGGTTGTAATGGATGGTGATTGTGAAAATAGGAATCTAAGGGCATTGCGACGATTCCGCCAGCACTGTCTCGTATTTCGCAAAGAGTAATGGGGTAGATGAAAAGTGGTTTGGCTACAATGTGCTATCTAATCTATAGAGCCCGACCAATATATCGGTTTATTGGCCGATATTGGCCTTTTACCGCTATATAGGTATCGGCCGATAATAAATAAGATGTGGCCATTCTCATGATGTGTCATTACTGTCAAAATTTATAAAAATCTAAATTTGAAACATAGTTATTGGACAACTACTCTTTTGGATGGCAATTTTTGAGAATTCAGTATGGAAAAATATTTGTTTTCACGTTGTAAAACAGTATATCGGCAGATATCGGTATCAGTAAGTTTTGTCCCCTCAAAAAAACACATCAATCGAGCTCTACTAATCTAACATTCAAAAATGTTACCTAGGTGACATCATCTGCTGAACCCCATTTCATCAATGCATCAAAGCTGGGACCGAGAGACAGAAGATATTTTTCAATATCAAGACCATCAGACTATTAAACAGCCATCACTAACACAGACAGGCTGCTGCCTACATACAGACTTGAAATCATTGGCCACTCTAACAAATGGATCACTTGTCACTTTATTAATGGCACTTTAATAATGAGGTTTACATATCTTTCAACTCTCATCCCATATGTATATATTGTATGTTATACCATCTATTGCATCTTGCCTATGCCGCTCGGTCATTGCTCATCCATATATTTATATGTACATATTCTTATTCCATCCCTTTATTTAGATTTGTGTTTATTAGGTAGTTGTGGAAATTGTTAGATTACTTGTTATATATTGCTGCACTGTCGGAACTAGAAGCATAAGCATTTAGCTACACTTGCAATAACATCTGCTAACCATGTGTATGTGACCAATACAATTTGATTTGATTTGTCCCTCAAAACCATCAGAATTAATCTAAGATAAAAAAAATTCAATAATGTTGATGTTTTTTTGTGAGGAAGTCACACCATTTTACATCTAGCTAAGGATTATTTCGCTTCAATGATTTGACTATGGGTACTAAAGCTAGCATACATTTTTATAACAGCTTGCTATCTGAGCCAGTCAGTGAAATGATGCTGCTGACCAACCCGCTACTAACTTAGTGCTTAACACACATTGTTGAATCTTCCAAAAAAAGCTAGTTGGCATGATACTGTAGTAGTGCTAATTCTTTGAGTTTTCCGGAATGAGCTGTTCAGCCGCGACTCATTGCAGTAGCCTCCCGAGTCAGCTGTTGTGCTCAGCCTACCCAACGATATAAAGCAACGTTAGCGATCACGGGGAAACATGCTGATCTACAGACTGATTTCTGATAACAGTCCCTCTTAAATTTGGGGCTGCAAGTCTACAACTTTAGGGTAATTTAAAAAGGCTAAGAAATGTTTATGCAGAGCTAGCTAGCTAGCCAGCTATGTCAGTAAGCTAGCTACAATAGTTAGCTAAGCAGCTGGTCACCGACATCCTGGCACAGAATGTTTGCAGGAGATAGCCACCGCCTTGTTTTTATTTTCTCACAATGGCAAACTATTAAATCACTGTCAAAGTTTGTAATAATTTAGCTAGTAATTCTGCCTATTTCATGGAGAGTCATGCGAGAGGGCAGTGATATGTAACGAGTGTGCTGAGAGTCGGGAAGCAAGTGTTTTAATAAATAAAAGAAACAATGAACACGAAACACAAACACCACACCGACATGAGAACAGAGTTAATAACACCTGAGGAAAGAACCAAGGGGAGTGACAGATATAGGGAAGATAATCAAGGAGTTAATGGAGTCCAGGTGAGTGTCATGAGGCGCTGGACGATGGTGACAGGTGTGCGGGATAATCAGCAGCCTGATGACCTAGTGGCCAGAGAGGGAGTATATGTGACAGTACCCCCTCACCGAACGCGCGGCTCCAACCGCAGGACGCCGTCAAAGGGGATGAACCCGGGGATCAGGAGTGGACTGGTCACCCCTGCTGATGCATCAGAACCTGTTGAGGCATGGGAACTTGTCGAGTCAGCTGGGGCGCGGGAACCTGACAGATCAGTTGAGGCAGGGGAGCCTGGCGATCCGTTTGAGGTATGAGAACCTGATGAGCCGGTGGAAGCAGGGGAGCCTGGCGATCCAGCTAAAGCATGAAAGCCCTTCGAGCCGGCTGAGGCAGGGGAGCCTGGCGATCCGGCTGAGGCATGAGAACCTGACGAGCAGGCTGACGCAGGGAAGCATGGCGATCTGGTTGAGGTATGAGAGCCTGTAGCAGTTCGGACCCGACGTCATTATTCTGACACAAAAAATGTAATTAAATAAACACTCCCTGATGCTTCCTTTAGGTGAGGTGTTATTCTGTAATGTCGGGAAGCAAGTTCAGGGAGTGGGTGTTTTAATAAATAAAAGAAACAATGAACACAAACAATGCACCAACATGAATAACACCTGAGGAAAGAACCAAGGGGAGTGACAGATATAGGGAAGATAATCAAGGAGGTGATGGAGTCCAGGTGAGTGTCATGAGGCGCAGGTGCGCAAGATGATGGTGACAGGTGTGCGGGATAATCAGCAGCCTGATGACCTGGAGGCCGGAGAGGGAGTATGCGTGACATGATATCACAAATTAGTAACTATGTTTTCATTTTTGAATGGCTGACGCTCTGGAATACAAACATTTTAGGATGAGTTTGAGTGATCATGGAAAAATCGATACAGTTACATATCGGGATATCATTTTTGACGATATTTCATCTTGTATTGTTTTGACAAAACCAATGACTGAAATAAGACTCCAGTATTTTCTCCATTATCGCTTGTTCTCTATCTTCATTTTAAATAGGGAGCCAATTTGTTTTCAGCGCTTTTATTTCCATGACAGATCAAAACTAATTTTCTCATGGCTCGCTCATCCCTCGGCAGCAGACATATGGTGAGCAATATGTTTGGAACATCGAATAGCAATAAAATCCCAGTATCGAATCGCAAATTAATATAGAATCGCAAGCATCGCATATTGTGTTGGCACATAAGTATTGTGATAATATCGTATCGTAAGGTCCCTGACAATTCCGAGAACTAATGAGTTCCACGTCCTACAAGACGGGTCGTTTGAAGTACTAGCATCACGTAAGAGTGACGCCACCTTTTGGAAGACAATGAAGGGGTCACTACTACAGCAAGAGTGGGAGGAGGAGAGCGGAGAACCATGGGAGTATGAGTTTTCCCAGCAGATCAATCATTAAAGAAAAACTCCACCCAAAAACTTTTGGTATTTATTTAATTTGTCAATTCTTGATATAGTCCCAAAATGTCTCCCAATGTAGTTTACTTAAATTAATAGGCCTAATTTGAGGAATAAACACATGGGAAAACACATTGGCACCTACATTACCAGTCAAAAGTTTGGACACACATTGTAGAATAATAGGTAAGACATCAAAACTATGAAATAACACATGGAATCATGTAGTAACCAAAAAAAGTGTCAAACAAATCAAAATATATTTTATATTTGAGATTCTTCAAAGTAGCCACGCTTTGCCTTGATGACAGCTTTGCACACTCTTGGCATTCTCTCAACCAGCTTCACCTGGAATGCTTTTCCAACAGTCTTGAAGGAGTTCCCACATATGCTGAGCACTTGTTGGTTGCTTTTCCTTCACTCTGCGGTTCAACTCATCCCTAACCATCTCAATTGGGTTGATGTCAGGGGATTGTGGAGGCCAGGTCATCTGATGCATCATCACTCTCCTTCTTGGTCAAATAGCCCTTACACAGCCTAGCGGTGTGTTGGGTCATTGTCCTGCTGAAAAACAAATGATAGTCCCACTAAGCCCAAACCAGATGGGATGGCGCATCACTGCAGAATGCTGTGGTAGCCAATTATGGTTCAGTGTGCCTTGAATTCTAAATAAATCACTGACAGGGTCACCAGCAAAGCACCCTCACACCATCACACCTCCTGCATGCTTCACAGTGGGAACCACACATGCAGAGATCATTGGTTCACCTACTCTGCATCTCACAAAGACACAGTTGGAACCAAAAATCTCAAATTTGGACTCATCAGACCAAAGGTCAGATTTCCACCAAAGGTCCATTGCTAGTGTTTCTTTTTGGTGTCCTTTAGTAGTGGTTTCTTTGCAGCAATTCGACCATGAAGGCCTGATTCACGCAGTCTCCTCTGAACAGTTGATGTTGAGATGTGTCTGTTATTTGAAGGCTGGTAACTCTAATAAACTTATCCTCTGCATCAGAGGTAACTTTGGGTGTTCCTTTCCTGTGGCGGTCCTCATGAGAGCCAGTTTCATCATAGCGCTTGATGGTTTTTGCGACTGCATTAGAAGAAACTTTCAAAGTTCTTGAAATGTTCTGCATTGACTGACCTTCATGTCTTAAAGTAATAGACTGTTATTTCTCTTTGCTTATTTCAGCTGTTCTTGACATAATATGGACTTGGTCTAACCAAATAGAGCTATCTTCTGTATACCGTCCCTATCTTGTCACAACACATCTGAGTGTCTCAAACGCATTTAGAAGGAAAGAAATTCCACAAATTAACAAGGTACACCTATTAATTGAAATGCATTCCAGGTGACTACCTCATGAAGCTGGTTGAGAGAATTCCAAGAGTGTGCAAAGCTGTCAAGGCAATGGGTGGCTACTTTGAAGAATCCAAAATATAAAATATATTTTGATTTGTTTAACACTTTTTTGGTTTATACATGATTCCATATGTGTTATTTCATAGTTTTTACGTCTTCACTATTATTCTACAATGTAGAAAATAGTACAAATAAAGAAAAACCCTGGAATGAGTAGTTGTGTCCAAACTTTTGACTGGTACTGTATATCCATTCACTAATCAGGCGACATGTTTCCCATCTGTATAGAGTGGGAGACTTTAGTGAAAATGTTTTATTAAAGATGCCTAATATTGGCCCTTAAGTGCTGTTATGTACTGCATATACATTTTGTTCAAACCCATTTGTTATTTGCTTAGCCTGATTGATTGCTCTTCGTTTGAAGCATGGTTATGCTCAAACTATCCCCAAATGAGAAAGCCAAAAACAGGGATAGTAGGCATACTGTATGCTTGCAAGACAGTCACATGAACAGCCTCTATGGTTAGATAGTAGATCCTCCTGTGTCGCTCTGTTTAGTACCAACATCCAAAGAGAAGATGCACATTCAGCAAAATGTCTCTCTCATGCACACACACTAACCGGATACAAACAAATACACACCCACCATGCCAGAACAGAGTCCTTTGCCCACATTGCTCTCAGCTGTGGCATTGCCAACTGACCAGAGCCAAGCTCTTCACCAGACACCAGCATGTGTGTTCTAAACACAGCTACCGCAATTGAGCACTCTCCACACACACACACACACTCTTATTTCCTCTACAGCCTTTACACACATTATCACACAAAGAACTTTAAGCAAAAGCACACTCACATTGAGTGTGAAGCATTTCAACAATATTATGCTCAACTGTCATTCTTGACTATGAATAGTGTTTTTCAGTTAGTCGTCCACAGTTGCACAGCAGCTGTGAAAACAGTGTACTTGCATACTACTGAGGATGCCACTACAGTACCCTGCACCTGACACGTGAGGAATGTCATTCAATAAAACTGTCCCTACAGTAAAGTGCAGTACATTTCTACATCTTTTTCAAAAGTAGTAAAAATGTATACTGTAGATTGGATTCTACTTCTATTTAGCATAGTAACAATGCCTTAGATGGTGGTTAACCATTCCTATCAGGCTATAGATTATATGAGGTATTTAGCAATGGCTTTCCTGTACCATAGCAGGTTGTCCTGTAGCATAGCAAGTTGTCCTGTACCATAGCAGGTTGTCCTGTACCATAGCAGGTTGTCCTGTACCATAGCAAGTTGTCCTGTAGCATAGCAGGTTGTCCTGTAGCATAGCAAGTTGTCCTGTACCATAGCAGGTTGTCCTGTAGCATAGCAAGTTGTCCTGTACCATAGCAGGTTGTCCTGTACCATAGCAGGTTGTCCTGTAGCATAGCAAGTTGTCCTGTACCATAGCAGGTTGTCCTGTACCATAGCAGGTTGTCCTGTAGCATAGCAAGTTGTCCTGTACCATAGCAGGTTGTCCTGTAGCATAGCAGGTTGTCCTGTAGCATAGCAGGTTGTCCTGTACCATAGCAGCACTAAGCGTCATGAATACCCCCATCATGGGAATAACACATGAACGCAATGATTTCAAGATCCTACATGATTTCAAGATCCTACCTTCCTACATGATTTCAAGAGCCTACCTTCCTACATTATAAAAAAACAACTTTTTCAAGATAAACCATATAACTGAAAAATCTCAACAAACAACCTCTGTCCACCATGTCTCACCCCCCCCATGTCTCTCCCACTTAATCTGTATGATTAAATCATTTTTCCTTGGCCCTAATTTTGTCGGGGATGACGATACACTGCCTGCCGGATAGTTGCTGAGCATACTCCCCATTGATGGCCATGCTGAGAAGATTACCCTAATAGCAGCAGATTACCTCCCCACATGTTGGCCACACGGGGGGGATGGTGTGTGTGTGTGTGTGTGTGTGTGTGTGTGTAGGGAGCGGTGGTAGTAGAATATCTCTCGCTAGCTATATATCTGCCTGCATGTCTACCTACAATATTGGTCTAAATCTGTCTGTCTAAAATATCTGTCTGTCTTTGTCTGTCAATTCAAATAAAATGTTATTGATCGCTTACACATATTTGCAGATGTTATCGCAGGTGCAGCGAAATACTAACAGTGAAGTAATACCTAACAATACAAACAAATCAAAAAAGAATAAGAAAGTAATTAAGAAATATCATAAGGAGCAATGTCAGAGTCCAGAATATAAATACATAACCTCAGCAAAAAAAGAAACGTCCCTTTTTCAGGACCCTGTCTTTCAAAGATAATTCGTAAAAATCCAAATAACTTCACAGATCTTCATTGTAAAGGGTTTAAACACTGTTTCCCATGCTTATTCAATGAACCATGAACAATTAATGAACATGCACCTGTGGAACAATCATGCACCTGAAGACACTAACAGCTTACAGACGGTAGGCAATTAAGGTCACAGTTATGAAAACTTAGCACACTAAAGAGGCCTTTCTACTGACTCTGAAAAGGACCAAAAGAAAGATGCCCAGGGTCCTTGCTCATCTGCGTGAACGTGCCTTAGGCATGCTGCAAGGAGGCATGAGGACTGCAGATGTGACCAGGGCAATATTTACAATGTCCGTACTGTGAGACGCCTGAGACAGCGCTACAGGGAGACAGGACGGACAGCTGATCATCCTCGCAGGGGCAGACCACGTGTAACAACACCTGCACATGATCGGTACATCCGAATATCACACCTGCGGGACAGGTACAGGATGGCAACAACAACTGCCCGAGTTACACCAGGAATGCACAATCCCTCCATCAGTGCTCAGACTGTACGCAATAGGCTGAGATAGGCTGGACTGAGGGCTTGTAGGCCTGTTGTAAGGCAGGTCCTCACCAGACATCACCGGCAACAATGTCGCCTATGGGCACAAACCGTCGCTGGACCAGACAGGACTGGCAAAAAGTGCTCTTCACTGACGAGTCGCGGTTATGTCTCACCAGGGGTGATGGTCGGATTCACGTTTATCGTCAAAGGAATGAGCTTTACACCGAGGCCTGTACTCTGGAGAGGGATCGATTTGGAGGTGGAGGGTCCGTCATGGTCTGGGGCGGTGTGTCACAGCATCATCGGACTGAGCTTGTTGTCATTGCAGGCAATCTCAACGCTGTCCGGGAACTTGCAGGTGCCTTGGTGGAAGAGTGGGGTAACGTCTCACAGCAAGAACTGGCAAATCTGGTGCAGACCATGAGGAGGAGATACACTGCAGTACTTAATGCAGCTGGTGGCCACACCAGATACTGACTGTTACTCTTGATTTTGACCCCCCCTTTGTTCAGGGACACATTATTCCATTTATGTTAGTCACATATCTGTGGAACTTGTTCAGTTTATGTCTCAGTTGTTGAATCTTATGTTCCTACAAATATTTACACATGTTAAGTTTGCTGAAAATAAACGCAGTTGACAGTGAGAGGACGTTTCTTTTTTTGCTGAGTTTATGTATATGATGGTGTATATAGACATTATGGACAGTATATGAATATAAATAGTGTGTACAGCAGTAGTTATTAAGGATGAGCCTTGACTAGAATACAGTATATACATAAGAAATGGGTAAAACAGTATGTAAACATTATTAAAGTGACCAGTGTTCAATGACTATGTAAGGTGCATGGTAGAGTACCGGGTGGCAGCCAGCTTGTAACAGTGACTAAATTCAGGGCAGGGTACTGGGCGGAGGCTGGCTTGTGGTGACTATTTAACAGTCTGATGGCCGGGAGATAGTCTGTCTGTCTGTCTTTTCAACCATCCAGATTCATCTACAGATATCTCTCCATCTATATACACATCATTACTATTACAGACCTCTAAACATCAGATCCCATTCTGCCAAGCTTGATTTCGACTGTGTCAGGCCTACACTGTTATGCTTTCTTTCAAAGTGTAGGCCTATCCAGGAGGCAAGTCATCCAAACCATTTTTATTTGACAAGACTTAGATTTGATAGTGGGGTTTTTGTGTCCCTGGCCTACCATTCCACAGCATGCTGTGTGGATACACATCTGCAATACAGAAATACAACTCAGGATGGAGATGGTCTAACTGTCTATTGTCCAACTGTCCATATTTTCTCTATAGGTCTCCAACATACTGTGGTGAGAAGGTTGAACAGCAGCAACGGCTGAAGAATGACAAAGGCATACAAATATTATTGCCACTGCTAGTGTGGGTTTTTAGGCAGTCCAGATGGAGTAGACTAAGAAGCCATTGAGCGAGTGGAGAGAAAAGGAATTCTAGTAATCTGCTGCTGATCCTGTACAATAGACGCCTTGTCTCTTTTGTTAGGGTCACTCACAAACACAAGTTTGCACTGACAATGATAGCACCAATAGTCTGCCTTAGGAATGGAAAAAGAAAGAAAGATAAGTGTGAAAAGGATAAGATAGGTCTACAGGGAGAAACCAATGGGAAGCATTTGTGTGCCAGCAGTGAGCCTGTTTTCGTTATCTGAGAAGTCAAGTAAAAAATGAAATTATATGTCTCTAATCAAGTCAAGTGTAGCCTAGAATAGACATTATAGAACTAGATATTATTGAGCCTTCTAAACTGCCTGTTGAACATTACATTCGCACTGTGAATTAATTAACCATTGAAGGACTGTTTATCCCCTCTCCTCTTCACCACAATGCACTGTCCTCCTCAAACGTTTTGGTGGCACCATGAAAAGCAATCATTAAAACAATGGCAAATATTTGCATATGAACTGTCGTTTATGTTATACAGATGTATATTTATACAGTAGTAAAAGAGGCTTAAAAAAAGTCCCTTACCTCAAGACCTAAACGAATTTGTTGTGTCCTCCAGTAGCCTAACAACACACTTCAATAAAAAAAATGTTTTTTTAAAAACACGATGACAGTAGCATGCATCCGTACAAAGTTGTCAAATTATTTTTATCGGGAACAGTCCTCCAATTACACGTTTATAGCTTACTGCTTGCTCCCCGATGAATTCCTGGCGTGATTTCTTACTGCTCTCAATGTGCCCAGGGTGCAAAGTTTCCGTCGGGTCGTTTAATCATGGTCTCGATGTCCCGTTTCGACTCGCTACCCTTGAAAGAGAATCGGCTTAGTACTCGACAGACAACAAGCAATAGGCTTCCAGATAAAAAATGCATCAAAACAAAAAAAGTAGGCGCTAAAGCTCCGCCCTGTGTTTCCAACAGACCGCAGTTTCTGTAGCCTAGATACAGAAACATGTCGTGAAAACAATAGGCTATATTTGATCCAATTTCTTAATTTGTATTGGCTGTTGAAATAATCCCTGCACACTGCCTGTGCACGGACATCCACCGCCAATAAATACAAAAATAACGCTTGTAAATGTAGGTTGCCTATAAGCGTTCTCTTACCTACCTGTACTTTGTTAAAACCCCAAGGGCAGAGTAAATTAGATGCTGTGCATCGATGTCATGCATCAAAGTGAAGATGTCTAAGTGACGCCACCTCCACTGTGGCGGATAGTTACGTTATCTCTGTTTTGAATGTGTAATAAAGTAGGCTAGCTACCCACTCACGTAACATAGTAACAACTCACAGCAAGCCTATACAGTGCATTCGGAAAGTATTCAGACCCCTTGACTTTTTCCACATTTTGTTACGTTAGCCTTATTGTAAAATTTAGTAAATAGTTTCCCCCCCCTTATTAATCTACACACAATGCCCCATAATGACAAAACGAAAACAGGCTTTTAGTTTTTATTGCGAAGTTATACAAAAAAAACGGAAATATACATAAGTATTCAGACCCTTTACTCAGTACTTTGTTGATACACCTTTAGCAGCGATTACAGCATCAAGTCTTCTTGGGTATGATGCTACAACCTTGGCACACCTGTATTTAGGGGGTTTCTCTCATTCTTCTCTGCAGATCCTCTCAAGGTCTGTCAGGTTGGATGGGGAGCGTTGATGCACAGCTATTTTTAAGTCTCTCCAGAGATGTTCGATCGGGTTAAAGTCCGGGCTCTGGCTCGGCCACTCAAGGACATTCAGAGACTTGTCCCAAAGCCACCCCTGCGTTGTCTTGGCTGTGTGCTTATGGTAGGTGTCCTGTTGGAAGGTGAACCTTCGCCCCCAGTCTGAGGTCCTGAGCACTCTGGAGCAGGTTTTCATCAAGGATTTCTCTGTACTTTGCTCCGTTCAACATTGCCTCGACACTGACTAGTCTCCCAGTCCCTGCCACTGAAAAACATCCCCACAGCATGATGCAGCCACCACCATGCTTCACTGTAGGGATGGTGTCAGGTTTCCTCCAGACGTGACACTTGGCATTCAGGCCAAAGAGTTCAATCTTGTTTCTCATGGTCTGAGAGTCTTTAGATGCCTTTTGGCAAACTCCAAGCGGGCTGTCATGTGCCTTTTACTGAGGGGTGGCTTCTGTCTGGCCACTCTACAATAAAGGCCTGATTGTTGGAGTGCTGCAGAGATGGTTGTCGTTCTGGAAGGTTCTCCCATCTCCACAGAGGAACTCTAGAGCTCCGTCGGGTTCTTGGTCACCTCCTTGACCAAAGCCCTTCTCCCCCGATTGCTCAGTTTGGCTGGGCTGACAGCTCTAGGAAGAGCCTTGATGGTTACAAACTTCTTCCATTTAAGAATGATGGAGGCCACTGTGTTCTTGGGTACCTTGAATGCTGCAGAAATGTTTTGGTACCCTTCCCAGATCGGTGCCTTGACATAATCCTGTCTCGCAGCTCTACAGACAATTCCTTCCACCTCATGGCTTGGTTTTTGCTCTGACATGCACTGTCAATTGTGGGACCTTATATAGACAGGTTTGTGCCTTTCCAAATCATGTCCAATCAATTGAATTTACCACAGGTGGACTCCAATCAAGTTGTAGAAGGAACTCAAGGATGATCAATGGAAACAGGATGCACCTGAGCTCAATTTTGAGTCTCATAGCAAAGGGTCTTATGTAAATAAAGTATTTCTGTTTTTATTTTTAATAGATTTGCAAAAATTTCAAAACATCTGTTTTCGCTTTGTCTTTATGGGGTATTGTGTGTAGATTGCGGAGGATTAAAAAAAAGGCTGTAAAGTAACAAAATTTGGAAAAAGTCAAGTGATTTGAATACTTTCTGAAGGCACTGTACAGTATTTAGGGGTGGCTTTTACAGAATCTCCCTGGCAAGGACATTGTCGCACTAATTTCCAGCGTGTGTGTAGTTGTTTATGTTTGTCTAGCGCTGGTAGTCTAGTTCTCCCCCTCATGTGAGAGATATCGTTCACCTCCAGCTCGTGGCTTCAGCCAATCAGACTATCCCCATGCACTCATAGCGTGGGTGGACATAGGTGCATGTGATGCATGATTACAAAGTAAGTTGTCCCTGTTGTTAGCAGTGTAGAAGGAGCTAGAGTAGCAGTATTCTATGCATTTCTCATTCGTGTTATGTAACTACTGATATTGTCTGCAATGATTATTCACTGTTTACTACTTCCTATATATTTAAACAGTCCTTGCGCTTGTGTTTTGCTTTGCAATAGTTTACCAGTTGTATAATATACAGTCCTTGCCATTATTCTTACTGTGCTTTTGTCATGCTAGTTATTAATCCGGTAGTACTATGTAATACATGGTTATTAGGTCATCATTAGATACAGTCCTTGTTGTTCTATCCCATACACTCTTAGAAAAAAAGGTACTATCTAGAACCAAAAGGGGTTCTTTGGCTGTCCCCATAGGAGAACCCTTTAAAGAACCACTTTTGGTTCCAGGTAGAACCCTTTTTGGTTCCATATAGAACCCTATCCACAGAGAGTTCTACCAGGATCCAAAAAGGGTTGTAACTGGAACCAAAAATGGTTGTTCTATGGGAACAGCCGCAGAACCCTTTTGGAACCCTTTTTTCTAAGAGTGTATCCCATATTATCGTACTCTATCAGTGGTTGTCGCCGTTTAAGATGAGGGAGGATGATCATTTTTTTAATGAGCATGGCCTTATTTCAATTACAGCATATTGGATGACTGTCATTCGTATTCCATTCATCCAGCTCAATGTAACATCGATAGGTTTAGGCTACTACATGATACTAAAATGTTCCCTGTATCAATCATGAGGTTGCTACAACCCAGCCTGTGAATGTAAGTTCGCGAGAAATTTTAGTATGACAAAGTGACAGACATTGACACATTCAATACCGCCTTGCACAATCTTGCCTGCATCTAGCTGATCTAGGGTGTAATCATTAGTCCAGTTGCAAGCAAGAGTTTCAATTGGACAAATTCATGTATATTTATCCCCCGTTTCGTTTGCTTCCGTTTAAGAAACATTTTTCAACAGAATCAGCATAATTAATACACCCCTGATCACATGTAAACACAGTTCACTTGGGCTCCCGAATGGCGCAGAGGTCTAAGGTACTGCATCTCAGTGCTAGAGGCGTCACTACAAACCCTGGTTCGATTCCAGGCTGTATCACAACCGGCTGTGATTGGGTGTCCCATAGGGTGGCTCACAATTGGCCCAGCGTGGTTAGGGTTTGGCAGGGGTAGGCTGTCATTGTAAATAAGAATTAGTTTTTAACTGACTTGCCTAGTTAAATAAAGGATGAATAAATAAACTTTCATGGCAGCCACATACAAACAGCTTGATCCCTGGATAAATCATTCTGGCATCTACAGTCGTAAATTTACATACACCTTAGCCAAATAAATTTAAACTCCGTTTTTCACAATTCCTGACATTTAATCCTTGTAAAAATTCCCTGTCTTAGGTCAGTTAGGATCACCACTTTATTTAAAAAATGTGAAATGTGTCACGGTTGTCGTCGGGAAAGGAGGACCAAAATGCAGCAGGAGTGTGGATGCTCATCTTGAAGTTTATTTTAAAATAAAGTGAACACCAAAATAATAAACACAACGAACTCACGATCAACAAAACAGTCTTGTCAGGCTCACACACGCTAAACAAGAAACAATCTCCCACAACTACAAACACACCCTAATATATAGGACTCTCAATCAAAGGCAAATAGACAACACCTGCCTTCAATTGAGAGTCCCTACCCCAATTAACTAAACATAGAAACAGATTCACTAGACTAAACATAGAAATACATAAACATAACACAGTGCCCAAAACCCCCGGAATACCTAAATCAAATGCCCTTCTACAAAAACCACCACCCCGAACCACATAAAACAAATACCCTCTGCCACATCCTGACCAAACTACAATAACAATTAACCCTTATACTGGTCAGGACGTGACAAAATGTCAGAATAATAGTAAAGAGAATGATTTACTTAATCTTTTATTACATTCCCAGTGGGTCAGAAGTTTACATACACTCAATTAGTATTTGGTAGCATTGCCTTCAAATGGTTTAACTTGGGTCAAACATTTCAGGTAGCCTTCCATAAGCTTCCCACAATAAGCTGGGTGAATTTTGGCCCATTCCTCCTGACAGAGCTGGTGTAACAGAGTCAGTTTTGTATGCCTCCTTGCTCGCACATGCTTTTTCAGTTCTGCCTACTAATTTTCTATAGGATTGAGGTCAGGGCTTTGTGAAGGCCACTCCAATACCTTGACTTTGTTGTCCAGAAGCCATTTTGCCACAACTTTGAAAGTATGCTTGGGGTCATTGTCCATTTGGAAGACCCATTTGCTACCAAGCTTTAACTTCCCGACTGATGTCTTGAGATGTTGTTCAATATATCCACATAATTTTCCCCCTCATGATGCGATCTATTTTGTGAAATGCATTAGTCCCCCCTGCAGCAAAGCAACCCCACAACATGATGCTGCCACCCCCGTGCTTCACGGTTGGGATGGTGTTCTTCGGCTTGCAAGCCTCCCCTTTTTCCTCCAAACATAACGATGATCATTCTGGCCAAACAGTTCTATTTTTGTTTCATCAGACCAGAGGACATTTCTCAAAGAAGTACCATCTTTGTCCCCATGTGCAGTTGCAAACTGTAGTCTGTCTTTTTTTATGGCGGTTTTGGAGCAGTGGCTTCTTCCTTGCTGAGCGGCCTTTCAGGTTATGTCGATATAGGACTCGTTTTACTGTGGATATCGATACTTTTGTACATGTTTCCTCCAGCATCTTCACAAGGTCCTTTGCTGTTGTTCTGGGATTGATTTGCACTTTTCGCTCCAAAGTACGTTCATCTCTAGGAGACAGAACACCTCCTTCCTGAACGGTATGATGGCTGCGTGTTCCCATGGTGTTTATACTTGTGTACTATTGTTTGTACAGATGAACGTGGTACCTTCAGGCGTTTGGAAATTGCTCCCAAGGATGAACCAGACTTGTGGAGGTCTACAATTTTTTTCTGAGGTCTTGGCTGATTTCTTTTGATTTTCCCCTTATGCCAAGCAAATAGGAACTTAGTTTGAAGGTAGGCCTTGAAATACATCCACAGGTACACCTCCAATTGACTCAAATTATGTCAATTAGCCTATCAGAAGCTTCAAAAGCTATTACATAATTTTCTGGAATTTTCCAAGTTGTTTAAAGGCACAGTCAACTTAGTGTTTATAAACTTCTGACCCACTGGAATTGTGATACAGTGAAATAATCTGTCTGTAAACAATTGTTGGAAAACTTAGTTGTGTCATGCACAAAGTAGATGTCCTAACCGTCTTGCCAAAACTATAGTTTGTTAACAAGAAATGTGTGGAGTGGTGTCACGATTCCCACTGACGGTGGCGCCCCCTCCTGCTCGGGTGGCACTCGGCGGTCGTCGTCACCGGCCTATTAGCTGCCACCGATTCCCTTTGCTTTTCCCTTTTTTTTATTTAAGACACCTGTGGTCAATTAGCCATTAGAGGGGCTATTTAGGTTAGCTGGCCCGCTCCTTTTCGTGCGGGATTAATTGTTGTTTCCGACTGTCTTGTTCATGTTCGGCTTGGCATTGTCACACCCTATTTATTCCCCTGTGTTTGGGAATTTTGTTTTTGTTTCTCAAAGTGTTATTAAAAAACAACACTCCCTGTGCTCGTTGCTTCCCGCGCCTCATTCCTAAACCACGACTACCAACGCCATTACAAGTGGTTGAAAAATGAGTTTTAATGACTCCAACCTAAGTGTATGTAAACTTCTGACTTCAACTGTAGTATAGTTTTATCTAAAAAGGATAACTTTTTTTATGATTCACTATTTATATTTTTCTGAAATTCACTGAGGAGGATGGTCCTCCCCTTCCTCCTCTGAGGAGCCTCATCTGGTATATTCTAGCCTGTATGTGAATATTCTTTATTCCTTCATTGTCTGTATCTTTACAGAACCATCCCCATGTTCACCTCCATGTTCATCTCCAGTGTGTATAAATAAAGTTCATGTGTGTGTCAACTCTCGGGTAGCCTTATTCCCCTCTAACCGGGGCGGTGTCAGTGGGTCACAAACCAGCAAACACGTAGAGCCGGGTCACTCTCTTTCAGTAATATCAACACTAAACGAAGTTGATTGATTCATGAAAAGTGATGAACTAAGTTCAGATTTCAGAATAAGACAAGTTAGTTAGGCATGCTTGGCATACGTTGTTATTATATGCTGTTGAATACTAGCTTTTGGTTATACAGTTGGACAACTATCATACACTGTACTGTTGAAGGCCTATACAGATCTCACACCAAGTTCGGAGATGCATATCCATAACTTTTGAATGCAAAGTAGAGAAGAGATTTCTCTTATGTTTGAAGTCTTACCCCATAACTGGATGATCCTGGACAACAATGGAATGCTCTATGTGGGTGGGGGATGGGAAAGGTCCCGGGATGTTAATTAAAATATTAAAAGTCTAAATCTGTACTGAACAAAAATATAAACGCAACATGTGAAGTTTTGGTCCCATGTTTCATGAGCTGAAATAAAATACCCCAGAAATTTTCCGTGCATACAAAAAAGCTTATTTCTCTACAATTCTGTGCAGAAATTAGTTTACATCCCTGTTAGTGAGCATTTCTTCTTTGCAAAGATAATCCATCCATGTGACTGGTGTGGAATATCAAGAAGCTGATTTAACAGCATGACCATTACACAGGTGCACCTTGTGCTGGGGACAATACAAGGCCACTCTTAAATGTGCAGTTTCGTGAAACAACACAATGTGTCTAAGTTTTGGGGGAGCGTGAAATTGGCATGCTGACTGCAGGAATGTCGAGCAGAGCTGTTGCCAGATAATTTAATGTTCATTTCTGTACCATCAGCCGCCTCCGTCATTTTAGAGTGGCAGAACGTCCAACCGGCCTCAGAACCGCAGACCATGTATAACCACGCCAGCCCAAGAACTCCACATCTGGGTTCTTCACCTGCAGGATCGTCTGAGACCAGCCACCTGGACAGCTGATGAAACTGAGGAGTATTTATGTCTGTAATAAAGCCCTTTTATGGGGAAATACTCATTCTGATTGGCTGGGCCGGGCCGGGCTCCCCAGTGGGTGGCCTTATGCCTTCCCAGGACCACCCATGGCTGAGCACCTGCCCAGTCATGTGAAATCCAAAGAGTACGCCTAGTCAATTTATTTCAATTGACTGATTTCCTTATGAACAGTAACTCAGTAAAATCTTTGAAATTGTTGTATGTGTATAGTATTGACTACTTACTAGGAACACTCAGTTTGGTTCTTCCACCAAAAGTCCACCACAGTGATTGAGTTTGACTTACTTGCTGTACAAAGACCCTCACACACATTTCGTATACACCTTTTCTATTAATAATACTGTCCATACACACCATCATACACATATATATTTATATTCCGGACACAATATCAGGAAGGTATTCTTACGTTTCTTTTCCCTGATCTCATTACCTTGTCAGGTAAAACTCTGGGTCCTATCTGGAGGCTATGACAATTTAAAAAAAATTTATAGATAGCTTCCCTTTTCATCTGTGCAATGACTATAGGGCTGGGTTTTTTCTTGTCGGATCATGTGAATTGAAAACACTCCTGGCCTAAGGTGAATCAAACCTTTTCAAACTACCACAAATCTTGTTATTATTCATTCTGAATCTGATATCAAAAGGTCCTGAGACACATGAGGCAACAACAACTTAAATTACTTAACCTTTATTTTATCAGGGAGTTACACTGAGACCAAGGTTTCTTTTACAGATGAGCCCTGAATTACAGAAATTACAAAAAAATATATACATCAATATAAATACAAAAAGCAAGCAGAAAGAAAAACACGGACATAAAAAACAAACGCATTCATCTGTCACGCCCTGATCTGTTTCACCCGTCTTTGTGATTGTCTCCACCCTCCTCCAGGTGTCTCCCATCTTCCCCATTATCCCCTGTGTTCTCTGTCTGTCTGTTGCCGGTTCGTCTTGTTTGTCAAGCTTACCAGCGTTTGTCCTCTCAGCTCCTATTTTTTCCTAGTCTCTTTTTCTTGCCCTCCTGGTTTTGACCCTCGCCTGTCCCGTCTCTGTACCAGCCTGCCTGACCACTCTGCCTGCCCCCGACCCTGCCTGCCGACCTGTACCCTTGCCCAGTCTCTGGATTATTGACCCCTGCCTGCCTTGACCTGTCTCTTGCCTGCCCCTTGGACTATTAAACCATTGTTTATTCAACGTGTCTGCGTCTGGGTTTTTAATGCTTTAATGTACCCAACTCAGTAGAGAACATACTAATTTCCAGACTTATCCATCCCTGAGACAGGGTGTGGTAACTCATATGTCTAAAGTTTAGTAATGATGTTAGGTACAGTGGGACTTTTTGTAAAAGGGCTTTATACATGAAAACATTGCAATGTATTAACCTACGTGACATCAAAGAGGGCATTCCAACTTTCTGGTGGAGAATGCAGTGATTAATACCAAAATTATCGCCCGTAATAAAGCGCAGCGCACGATGATAAACTGCATCTAATGGCTTTAATGAAGTGGCAGCTGCATTCATATCGATGATGTCGCCATTGTGTAGGAACAATAGGAACGTCAACTGAATAATCTGCTTTCGACTATTTAGCGAGAGGCATGACCTATTTCTATAGCAGAAGCCCCTTTCTATTCTCTGCTTTTTAACTAACTCATCAATATGCTTTTTAAAAGACAGCTTTTCATTTATCCAGATGCCCCGATATTTGCAAGCAGGGACACGATCAATATGGATACCATCCAAAGTACAAATGCTTTTTTTAAAGCGCTCTAGAGAACAACATATAAACTCCGCAAAAAAAGAAACGTCCTCTCACTGTCAACTGAGTTAATTTTCAGCAAACTTAACATGTGTAAATATTTGTATGAAAATAAGATTCAACAACTGAGACATAAACTGAACAAGTTCCACAGTTATGTGACTAACAGAAATTGAATAATGTGTCCCTGAACAAAGGGAAGGGCCAAAATTAAAGGTAACAGTTAGTATCTGCTCTGGCCATCAGCTGCATTAAGTACTACAGTGCATCTCCTCCTCATGGTCTGCACCAGATTTGCCAGTTCTTGCTGTGAGATGTTACCCCACTCTTCCACCAAGGCACCTGCAAGTTCCTGGACATTTCTGGGGAGAATGGCCCCAGCCCTCAGCCTCTGATCCAACAGGTCCCAGACGTGCTCAATGGGATTGAGATCCGGGCTCTTCGCTGTTCATGGCAGAACACTGACATTCCTGTCTTGCAGGAAATCACGCACAGAACGAGCAGTATGGCTGGTGGCATTGTCATGCTGGAGGGTCATGTCAGGATGAGCCTGCAGTAAGGGTACCACATGCGGGAGGAGGATGTCTTCCCTGTAACGCACAGCGTTGAGATTGCCTGCAATGACAACAGGCTCAGTCCGATGATGCTGTGACACACCGCCCCAAGACCATGACGGACCCTCCACTTCCGAATCGATCCCACTCCAGAGTACAGGCCTCGGTGTAATGCTCATTCCTTCAGCGATAAACGTGAATCCGACCATAACCCCTGGTGAGACAAAACCGCCAGTCATCAATGAAGAGCACTTTTTGCCAGTCCTGTCTGGTCCAGCGACGGTGGGTTTGTGCCCATAGGCAACGTTGTTGCCGGTGATGTCTGGTGAGGACCTGCCTTACAACAGGCATACAAGCCCTCAGTCCAGCATCTCTCAGCCTATTGCGGACAGTCTGAGCAGTGATGGAGGGATTGTGCATTCCTGGTGTAGCTCGGGCAGTTGTTGTTGCCATCCTTTACCTGTCCCGCAGGTGTGATGTTCAGATGTACCGATCCTGTGCAGATGTTGTTACATATGGTCTGCCACTGCGAGGACGTTAAGCTGTCTGTCCTGTCTCTCTGTAGCTCTGTCTCAGGCATCTCACAGTACGGGCAATTTATTGGCCTGGCCACATCTGCAGTCCTCATGCCTCCTTACAGCATGCCTAAGGCACGTTCACACAGATGAGCAGGGACCCAGGGCATCTTTATTTTGGTGTTTTTCAGAGTCAGTAGAAAGATCTCTTTAGTGTCCTAAGTTTTCTTAACTGTGACCTTAATTGCCTACCGTCTGTAAGCTGTTAGTGTCTTAACGACTGTTCCACAGGTGCATGTTCATTAATTGTTTATGGTTCATTGAAAAAGCATGGAAAACAGTGTTAAAACCCTTTAGAATGAAGATGTTTACGAATTATCTTTGAACGACAGGGTCGCGAAAAAGGGATGTTGCTTTTTTTGCTGAGTTTACTTAGTTTTACCTGCATTCAATACTAATTTCAAATCAATAAAGTGTTTCTGTAATATAATGAAGGCAGACTGTAGTTCAGATAGAGCCTTGTCAACCGTGGGGGCAATAGCATACGCAACAGTATCATTGGCATACAAGTACAGGTTAAAATGTTTTACAGACAAGTTGATACTGTTAATGTAAACAGTAAAAAGTACAGGACCCAGAATCGACCCCTGCGGGACACCTTTCGTAATATCCAGGAAACCTGATTAAACACCATCAGTAGATACATATTGAGTTATCTGTCAAGTAATTTTTAAACCAGTTACATCCACCCTGGTCTAGGCCAATTGAGGAAAGCCTCTGAATTAGCAATAAGTGACTAGCAGTATCAAAAGCCTTTGACAGGTCAATGAAGAGGGCAGCACAATGCACAATGTTGCTTTTAATCCATACAGTTAACCACATCAATTATGACTAGGGATGCAGCAGAGATGATGCTATGACCTGGTCTAAAACCCAACTGATGTACATTTACAGTACATATCAAAGATTTAAAAAAATATCTAAGCTGAGAATTAATCAAGGATTCTAATATGTTAGCTAGGCAAGAAAGTTTAGAAATATTGCGATAATTATTTAGGTCACAAGGGTCACCACCTTCGTGAAGGGGGAGTACATGGGCCACCTTCCAAACCTTGGGGATAGTACCAGACATAATCGTCAGGTAATATGGGTTAATGATTCAGCATTTAGGGGGGCAGAGAGCTGCAGCAAAAAATGGATCAAGCATGTAAGACCCAGTGGATTTTGTTTTACATCAATCTTAAGGCTTCTAGCACATCACAGATAGTGAACTGTTAAAATGAAAACAAAGATTTACTAGAAGTTGACAGGTTAAGCGTCGAGTCAGCTAGAGGCTGGCAGAGGGAAGAGCAGTTGTTTGACTGACCAGGGTTAATTAAACCACCATTTCTCTCAAATAAAAAGCCTACTGAGATAAAATGATGATTAAAAGCATCACTTATCCAGTTCTTCTCAGTTATGGTGCCAGAGTCAGACAGAACTTGCTTAGGCAGGGAAGAAGAGGAATTTATAGGCTTCAGTGCATTTGCTGTTTTCCAACATTTTGAAGGATCACCAGCAGTATCAGGGATGGAGCTTAAAAAGTAGCTTGATTTAGCTTTCTTAATCGATGTAGTAAATCTGTTTCTCAATCGTCTGAAAGATTGCTAGTCTGCTACAGAGTCCATTTTCTTTGCTTTGGCCCAGGCCTGATTTGGACAGCATAGTTTAGTAAACTACTATAGCTGGACTGAGCGTTATGCAAAGAATGGCTACAATGTCTTTAAATATGAATTTCTCTCTAAACACACACAATGTTAAACAGTGGACTTTGATCATTCTATCGCAGTCTATTCTAACCAAACCTGCCTTACTGAATTTCAAACAAAAACTGTACTATTCAGATCTCTACACAGGCTCAGGAACCTGGGAGAGGTGAACCTCTTCATTCAGTGGTCCCTGTAACATTCCGGCTGTAAAGTCCTGGAGATACAGAAATCTATTTGCCGCCTTCACAATGTCTAGCTTCTACAATTTTTTATGAATTTGACTAGTGCAATTTAGAATTTGCGCTATAAACGGAACAAATTCTACCTTCTTATTAGTATGATGGGATCCTTCTCCTGCATGTCATTCACTGCAGACTGTGGGACATCCACTACCATCTCCTCTCTACTCACTCCTACAGCTATTTTCACTGCCTCCACATAGGAGACCTGCTGGATGGCCCTGCTCTTAGCTACTGCGACATCCTTCATCCGTACAGGGCATTCTGGGAACTCGGGAACGTGATTCCCATCACAATTAAAACAACATGCTTCAACTGACTTTTCAACTAATACATATTTATTACTTCGACCAACACTTGCCACGTGACCAAACTTTTTACAATTTGTGACTGTACTTTTTACAACACTGCAACGGCTTCTATACATACGGTCTCTCACCACATATCTCACATACCTAAGTTTTACACAAGTTGGGAGAACCACTTCATCAAACGACTAATACTGATAGGCTTCCTTCCTTTCGTCTATCATTCGATTAAATTGACATGTGTCTACCACTCCTGGAATGTTATCCCTAAACCACACAGCCTCTATGTCCAACGAACACCAGAGATGACACAACCAGTGCCCTACTGTGAAAATCCCAGCGTGGCTGGCCCTTGGATGTAAACAGAGAGCTAATATTAATAATATGCATGTCAATCCACACAACTGAACATGTTCCAAGCAGACCACCATAGTCCCTGTGCCCAAAAACACTAAGGTAACCTACCTAAATGACTACCGACCCGTAGCACTCACTTCTGCAGCCATGAAGTGCTTTGAAAGGATGGTCATGGCTCACATCAACACCATTATCCCACAAACACTAGACCAACTCCAATTTGCATATAACACCAACAGATGATGCAATCTCTATTGCACTCCACACTGCCCTTTCCCACCTGGACAAAAGGAACACCTATGTGAGAATGCTATTCATTGACTACAGCTCAGCGTTCAACACCATAGTGCCCTCAAAGCTCGACCCTGCGACTAAACACCTCCCTCTGCAACTGGATCCTGGACTTCCTGACGGGCCACCCCCAGGTGGTACAACACATCCGCCACACTGATCCTCAACACGGGGGCTCCTCAGGGGTGCGTGCTCAGCCCCCTCCTGTACTCCCTGTTCACCCACGACTGCATGGCCAGGCACGACTCCAACACCATCATAACGTTTGCTGATTACACAACAGCGGTAGGCTTGATCACCGACAATGATGAGACAGCCTATAGGGAGAAGGTCAGAGACCCGACCGTGTGGTGCAAGGACACCAACCTCTCCCTCAACGTGGTCAAGACAAAGATGATTGTGGACTACAGGAAAAGGAGGCCCGAGCATACCCCCATTCTCATTGACGGGGCTGTAGTGGATGGAGCAGGTTGAGAGCTTCAAGTTCCTTGGCGTCCACATCACCAACAAACGAACATGGTCCAAGCACAACAAGACAGTCGTGAAGAGGGCACGACAAAACACATTCCCCTTCAGGAGACTGAAAAGATTTGGCATGGGTCCTCAGTTCCTCAAAAGGATTTAGTACTGTAGATGTGTGGTAGTGGTGGAGTAGGGGCCTGAGGGCACTCAGTATGTTGGGAAATCTGTGAATGTATTGTAATATTTAAAAAATTGTATAAACTGCCTTAATTTTGCAGGACCCCAGGAAGAGTAGCTTCTGCCTGGTCAAATACCGCTCCTGGTCAATCGAACAGATTCCCCTTTACCCAATTCGTCCTGCTCCATCTTTGAGACCGCAAACAGGTCACCCAAATAAACATCCTTGCTCGTGAATCACACTCCAACCATAAACTGCTGTTAATTTCCAACTTTAGCCCCTTTCACTCCACTCTTCACCATCGTCCACTCATTCTCACCAACTGTACTTGAGCCAAGAGAATCGCACAGTACTTCCACCATTGCTCCTCCAGTCTCCCTCGCTCTTTGCTATGAAAGATGCGAGAGTTTGTGTTCTCGAAGTAGCACCCATATTGTTAGCATTCCAGCACAGCTGTTGCTTCACCAACATTTCCTCAATTTCCTCCATTTTAATATAGTCAACTGGATTGGACTTCGAACTTCATTGGTTGATCCCTCCTGGTGATCTGGTTTGATTCATGTCCAAATGGGTCATCAGGATGGATAAGCCAATCGTAAATAAGAAAATTGACTACTTCAACATGGAGAGCACCTCAATGGCACCGCCCATGCTGTCACATTCTATAATGTCACAGATACAAAGATGAGTCCTCCATCTCTATGGTGCAACCAGAAATAGTTGATGAGGCTCTGTAGGCCAGTGTTTCCCAACCCTGGTCCTTGAATACCCCCAACAGTACACCGTTTTGTTGTAGCCCTTGTCAAACATGCCTCATTCAACTCATTGAGGGCTTGATGATTAGTTGACAAGTTGAATCAGGTGTGTTTGTCCAGGGTTACATAAAAAAATTGTACTGTTGGGATACTCGAGGACCTGGGTTGGGAAACACTGCGGTAGGCTGTAGCTAGGAGACACTGTGAATGACAAGTGAATCCACCTGTCACAGAGAGCGTGGGGGTTACCACGTGAAATCCCAGGCACAGGATTGTATTTACTAGACAGTGTTGGAGGTAATGTTAAATGATTAACGGAGTACAGTAACACTTTACCCAATTTTAAAAAGTAATTGTTACTGTGTCAATTAAAAGCGTGTTTGCATGATCCGATCTCCACATTTAGTTCTCCAGCCAGTGGAGAAAGGCTGGTTGGAGAAATGTTGACAGAAGATTGCTTCTGTGATAGCTCATTGAGGGCTTTCCTGTCTAGTGGCAAGTGTGCCCTCTATACATTGCTATAGGTCTGGGTAGCCTATGTGCGGTCGTTAACCAGAACTGGCGGCTTGAGAGATTTTCAATGAAAAGATAGGAAATCTGTACAGATGTTTGGCTTACTGTATGGCTAATTAACCAGCCCATATTAGTGTGCAGGACTTGTAGACTAGCACTGGCAGCGCCACAGATGAAAGGCGAAACTAGTGATCAAACCTGAGTTAGTAAGTAGCCTCTCTTTGGTAGAGCGTGCTCGGCTCGCATTGCTCCCTCCGACAGTCAAACAAAGTGGTATTAAGATTTCTCATGAAAGTAACAGTATTATAACATGTTACTTTCCACACAAAGTAATGCATAATACTTTTTCAAGTAACTAATCCCAACACTGATAGACAAAACAGAGGCAACGTACTATGCCTATTTACTTTTTCCATTGCAAAATGCTTTGAAAGTGGTGTGGCTCGCCACACGTTTTCCAGCAGCTCTGTCTCAAAGTGAATTTTAACAATTTCATGCATTTTGTTTTTAGTGGATGTAGGCAATTTTGCAATGTCCCCAGGTGCTATTCAATTTCTATGAGAAGTATAACCCATTAAATAAAAGTATTCAAAATCTCATTATTTTTACAATCCTACTTAAAATACCTCCGCAGTGCAGGCAAATATATTGATAAAAGTCACCTTGTTATCACGTTTCAGGTAAGACCAAAATGCAGCCTGTGTTGAAGTAACAATGTTTATTACAGCAACAGGGGCAGGCAAACAGGTCAAGGCAGGCAGGGGTCAATAATCCAGAGTAGCGGCAAAGGCACCGGACGGCAGGGGGGCTCAGGCAGAGTGGTCAGGCAGGTGGGCTCAGAGTCAGGACAGGCAAAGGTCAAAACCAGGAGAGTGAGGAAAAAGCGAGACTGTGGAAAAGCAGGAGCTGAGACAAACAACTGGTTGACTTGACAAACTGGCACAGACAGACCGAAAACACAGGTATAAATACCCAGGGGATAAGTGGGGAAGATGGGTAAAACCTGGAGGGGGGTGGAGACAAGCACAAGGACAGGTGAAAACAGATCAGGGCGTGACACTTGTCCTAGAGAGATTTAAACGGTTATCAAAATGTCACACCAGGGTAAGCCTACACAAAACACAACCCTTATTTTAAGTGTTTCTAAAATCACCTTTGGGAAAAATGAATGGTGCAAAAATGATTGGAAACATTTTGTTGTTTGAAGGCTAGATTTTATGAGTATTATGGCTCATACTGTGGTACTTTATAGAGAGCAGATGTTACTTCTCAAGGTATCTCTACCTGAACATACATGATCTAACTGATTGATAGTTGGTATTCAGCGGTCATAAAAGTATGCCTTATTTACTTTGAAGAACTATAAAGTCATTATTTTGTCAGACAGCATAGGCAGCAGCTCTATCGAGATGAGATGATGACTTGGAATGAAATAATAAAGTCATCAAATAAAATAAAAAAAAGAGTATACTCTACAACTTAAATATTTTAGTAAAGTAAAATAATGTGAATAAATGATGGTTAGTAAGTGATAAGCAGTAAAGGTCAGTCACTCTCATCATGGGACTTTTATTAATTGTTTTATTCTGTGTTACAGCATTCAACCCAAAGAATCTAAACCGAAAAATAAAACCGTGATTCTTTTTTAATAATCAAAATGAAACCGAACCAACCTCAAAAAGCACTAATCACTCAGCACTAGTCTCGAACAGGGTGTAAATGTATCATGGTCCATTTGTGAACAATCCACCTATTATTATTAGGATTTAAGTGCCTGAGCTTGACCAACATGTTTTTTTGAAAGTCAAACATGTTATTTTTCTGATAGAGTAACCCCCCCCCCCCAAAACAAAGGGCCACGCAATGGTAGGTATGACCCAGCAGTCTAAATACTGCTTTGTAACTGATGCACCCTGCTGGTATATTAAAGAACTTCAGCATATTGGACACATTCAAGTTCCCCAGTATGAAAGCTGTTGTGAACTATGTTTATGCAGTAACAATCAAAAGTTTGGACACACCTACTCATTCAAGGGTTTTCTTTATTTTTTACTATTTTCTATATGGTACTGTAATAGTGAAGACATCAAAACTATGAAAAGTGCTTAACACATTTTTATAATTTTTATCTTGGATTCTTCAAAGTAGCCACTCTTGCCTTGATGACAGCCTTGCTCACTCTTGGCATTCTCTCAACCAGCTTCACCTGGAATGCTTTTCCAATAGACTTGAAGTAGTTCCCACATATGCTGAGCACTAGTTGGCTGCTTTTCCTTCACTCTGTGGTCCAACTCATCCCAAACCATCTCAAATGGATTGAGGTCAGGTGATTGTGGAGGCCAGGTCATCTGATGAAGCAGTTCATCACTCTCCTTGGTCAAATAGCCCTTACACCGCTTGGAGGTGTGTTGGGTCATTGTCCTGTTGAAAAACAAATGATAGTCCCACTAAGCGCAAACCAGATGGGATGGCATATCGCTGCAGAATTCTGTGGTAGCCATGCTGGTTAAGTGTGCCTTGAATTTTAAATAAATCACAAGCAAAGCACCCTCACTCCTCCTCCATGATTCACGGTGGGAACCAAGCAAGTCTCTTCTTATTATTGCTGTCCTTTAGTAGTGGTTTCTTTGCAGCAATTCGACCATGAAGGCCTTCACTCAGTCTCCACTGAACAGTTGATGTTGAGATGTGTCTGTTACTTAAGAAGATAATTGCTTTGTGAGACGCAGAGTAGGTTCACCTACACTGCGTCTCACAAAGACACGGCGGTTCTGAGACTAGTAGTGGTTTCTTTGCAGAAATTCGACCATGAAGGCCTGATTCACGCAGTCTCCTCTGAACAGTTGATGTTGAGATGTGTCTGTTACTTGAACTCTGTGAAGCATTTATTTGGGCTGCAATTTCTGAGGCTGGAAACTCTAATGAACTTTTCCTCTGCAGCAGAGGTAACTCTGGGTCTTCCTTTCCTGTGGCGAGAGCCAGTTTCATCATATTGCTTGATGGTTTTTGCGACTGCACTTGAAGAAACTTTCAAAGTTCTTGACATTTTCCGGATTGACTGACCTTCATATTTAAAGTAATGATGGACTGTCATTTGTCTTTGCTTATTTGAGCTGTTCTTGCAATAATATGGACTTGGTCTTTTACCAAATAGGGCTATCTTCTGTATACCATCCCTACCTTGTGACAACACAACTGATTGGCTCATGAGTAGATGTGTCCAAACGATTTTATTAGATGTGTCCAAACAGATTTTATTATGGGACCATATCAAATATATGAATATCAGTCCCAACTCGGGTACATCAAATCATCAAAATGATTTGATGCAGCCACACAGAATGTCCGTCACTAAAACATTATTCTGTTGGGCACGGTCAACTTTATGAGTTCTAAAAGGGGCAGGCCACAATGTCGCTCAAACCTTCCCCCTGTGATGCCGCAGTGTTCTAGATCTCTGCAATAAATACACACCCAGAGCCATGTATATAGAATCTAAATACATGGCTATGCACACACCAAAGGTAGCTGGTCATGAAAGGGTTACCTGTCCTCAATAAAAGCTACTCAAATGGTTTCCTTGTTGTCTTTTCTTTTGCAGTCTGGTGACATTTCAACCTTCCCTGTTAGTTAGTTTCCGATTTCTGTCCCTTAGTTTAGATAGCTCAGTTGATAGGAGAATGATGCGAGACAGATAACACCAGGAATAAGGAATAAGGACAGGAAATACATTTTTTGATAGCACTGGGGCATAAAGTGACTGTGAATCAAGCCATGAAGTGGTTAAGACACAGTGGTGGACTTGGAGCTTGGAGTTGGAACTTGGAGACAAGCCATGACAATTAAGAACACACACACACCTCAACCTGTATTGTTAGGGTGCAAAGTTCAGTGCAGGACTCGGCAGAAGGATTTTACATTAACACTGATATTCTAAACTGGTAATCATACAGGCTTTGTGCGATGTGATTTCCTTAAAATGGCTTCCATAGCATCTCTCCCAGAGGGGAATCTCTCCTGTTCTGTGTGCCGTGACATCTTCAGGGACCCGGTCATCCTGTCATGTAGACACAGCATCTGTAAAGTCTGCTTGTTGGAACTGTGGAAACATAACGACGTGCTGGAATGCCCTCTCTGTAGAAGAAGATCATCGCTGGAGCTTCCATTTGATCTGAATCTGAAGAGGCAGTGTGAGGCTGTCTTACAGGAGAGGAGTCGGGAAGATACGACTGAGTCTGAGGTGCTCTGCAATCTGCATAATGAGAAGCTTATGCTCTTCTGTCTGGAGGATAAACAGCTACTGTGTTTAAAGTGTAAGGCCTTAAAAAAAACACCAACAACGGCCTTTGTCAGATCGATAAAGCTGCTAAGAATTATAAGGTATGAAAACTTGGATGGTTTAAGCTGGTCACTGGCAGTTAATTGTGTTTTGTGGGAAATTGCATTGATAGAAATGTTTTTTTGAAGGTGTACAATTTTATATTTTCAAGTTTATATTTGAGGTCAGAAAGTTCAAAGGTCCATTTCATGAAAATGTGTAAAACAAGTTGTCCGTGTTTCATGTGGCTATTTCAAAAATAGCTCACTACAACTACTACCAATTTTAGGAGAAACTCCAGACTGCGCTAAAACCCTTACAGGAAAACCTGAAGGCCTTTAACAAAGTTATACAATCCTGTGATCAAGCAGCAGAAAATATTAAGGTAAGAATGCTGAGTAATATATTAACAATGTTAAACTACAGTAACCTACCCCTTCACATAAACGCTGTGGTCTATCAAATATCCCTCTTACTGTCTCCAGAGCCAAGCTCAGCACACAGAGAAGCAGATTAAGAAGGAGTTTGAAAAGCTTCATCAGTTTCTAAGAGATGAAGAGGCAGAGAGTATAGCTGCACTGTGGGAGGAAGAGGAGCAGAAGAATAAGACGGTGAAGGAGAAGATTGAAGAGATGTGCAGAGAGATATCATCACTGTCTGAAACAATCAGAGCCATAGAAGAGGAGCTGAGAGCTGAAGACATCTCATTCTTGCAGGTAAGGACTAATATCCATGTATACATTATTTGTGATACTTGATTAACTAAATTGATCTCATTGATTTTAGTGATTACATTGATTGGTAATTTGCAACTTTTTTTTCTTCTACAGAACTACAAGGTCACAGTGAAAAGGCAAGTTAGTCGTGTCCTTTCTCTATCTTCTCTGTGGTTCTGAACCCAATCCCACAGTATCAATTACTCTTGAATGTTTTCCAGAACCCAGTACACAGTGCCGGATCTAGAGAGGGTTTCAGGTCCACTGATCAATGTGGCAAAGCACCTGGGCAACCTGCAGTTCAAAGTCTGGGAGAAGATGCAGGAGATTGTTCAATATAGTAAGTAATTAAACAATAAAATGTTGGCCCAATGAACACAACTTCTATAAGACTTTGGCCAGGATTCAAATCAAAGACAATAACAAATAAACAAAATATCTCTCTCTGTGAATCCTGATGCATTACTATATTTGTATGGGGCAACGTTTCCAGGTATTTTACAAGCTAGATGGCGCTGTGGTGTTATTTAAAATGTAAACAACATTGAAAGCGGGAAACCCAGCCCTTGTCAATTTTAATCTGTAGTTGTAATCTAATCTCTATGTTCAGCTCCTGTGACTCTGGACCCCAATACTGCCCACCCGCGTCTCCGCCTGTCTGAAGATCTGACCAGTGTGAGAGACAGTGATGCTATACAGTGGCTTCCTGTCAACCCAGAGAGGTTTGATCACCTTCAGTTTGTCCTAGCCTCTGAGGGCTTTATCTCAGGGACACACAGCTGGCTTGTTGAGGTTGGGGAGAGTGAAAACTGGACCATAGGTGTGATCACAGACTCCGTCCAGAGGTCTGGATTGATAAAGAGTGGGTACTGGAGTGTCGGATATTATGAAGGTAAATACTGGGCATTATTCCCACCTGTTCCACCCACTGATATCACATTGAGACAGAAACCTAAGCAGATCAGAGTGCATCTGGACTGTGACAGAGGAAAGCTGTCATTCTCTGACCCTGATAATAACACACGTCTACACACGTTCACACAACATTTCACAGAGAGAGTCTCTCCATTTATTGGTAATTACTGTGAATTACCACTGAAGGTCTCTGTAACAGTGGTTTAGCAGAGTTAGATGGTACTGCAACCGTCTAAATCAGTGATCAAATTCACTACAGGTAATCAATCTCATTACTATAGAGAAATAATGTTTTCAATGGAATGGACCATTTCACTTGTGAATGGACCATTTCACATTTCCACTATTGAGAATCAATACTGATGTTTTTAGCTCATTAACTATTTGCATCTTTGCCAACATTCATTTCTAATAAACTGATTGAATTCGCTCTCGTGTGCATTCTTCAGAACTGTTGTCAATGATTCAAGCAAACACTTTTAACAGCTTAGTCCGTCATAACATAATATATTTGATCAGGAGTTTAGGAGCTTCTCCAGATGTCTGATGGTACCAGGCCAGGTAATACAGTGAGCCAGAGTATTGAGTAACTTTACTACTGGTGCTACATTCAATAGAGACAGTTTAACCCGGCTGGACTGATTGAGCTGCAGACTGAGTCGAGACAACCTGCCCCTAAGACCCTGCAGAGAGAGAAGGACTGAAGCATTCACTGCCAATGCAAAGCTGCTCTCTATGGAAATGTCCCTTCAGGGCAAAGCATTGCCCTGTAATATAGAAAACTTCTGAAACCCACCTCCATGTGTAGTCTAGCCAACCTTTACTGACTAGCAGCACTGTAGAAATTAATACATTACAATGGAACGATTTGACTAGTGCAGTGTTAGCTAGCTACATAGTTGTCTTTGTCATAGTTTGATAATTGTGTAGTTTAGAGTAATTATCGAGGTTAGCTAGCCAGCTATTTTCGTCCCCCGCGACGCCATTTTTCCAAACCTAGCCAACTTTTACTGACGAGCAGCATTGTAGAAACTAAATACATTACAAAGGAACGTCTTGATTAGTGCTATGTTAGCTAGCTACATAGCTACATAGTTGCTTTTGTATCATGATAAGGTGTAGTACTGAAACTATCGAGGTTACCTAGCCAGCTACACGTTCAAACAAAGTCAACAACGCAGCCACTGCTAGCTAGCCTACTTCACCAGCCAGCTGTACTGTATCATCATCGTCATTTTAGTCAATAAGATTTTTGCAACGTAAGCTTAACTTTCTGAACATTTGAGACGTGTAGTCCACTTGTCATTCCAATCTCCTTTGCATTAGCGTAGCCTCTTCTGTAGCCTGTCAACTATGTGTCTGTCTATCCCTGTTCTCTCCCCTCTGCACAGGCCACACAAACACTTCACACCGCGTGGCCGCTGCCACTCTAACCTGGTGGTCCCAGCGCGCACGACCCATGTGGAGTTCCAGGTCTCCGGCAGCCTCTGGAACTGCCGGTCTGCGGCCAACAAGGCAGAGTTCATCTCAGCCTATGCTACCCTCCAGTCCCTCGACTTCTTGGCACTGACGGAAACATGGATTACCACAGATAACACTGCTACTCCTACTGCTCTCTCCTCGTCTGCCCACGTGTTCTCGCATACCCCGAGAGCATCTGGCCAGCGGGGTGGTGGCACTGGAATCCTCATCTCTCCCAAGTGGACATTCTCTCTTTCTCCCCTGACCCATCTGTCTATCTCCTCATTTGAATTCCATGCTGTCACAGTTACCAGCCCTTTCAAGCTTAACATCCTTATCATTTATCGCCCTCCAGGTTCCCTTGGAGAGTTCATCAATGAGCTTGACGTCTTGATAAGTTCCTTTCCTGAGGATGGCTCACCTCTCACAGTTCTGGGTGACTTTAACCTCCCCACGTCTACCTTTGACTCATTCCTCTCTGCCTCCTTCTTTCCACTCCTCTCCTCTTTTGACCTCACCCTCTCACCTTCCCCCCCACTCACAAGGCAGGCAATACCCTTGACCACATCTTTACTAGATGCTGTTCGTCCACTAATCTCATTGCAACTCCCCTCCAAGTCTCCGACCACTACCTTGTATCCTTTTCCCTCTCGCTCTCATCCAACACTTCTCACTCTGCCCCTACTCGGATGGTATTGCGCCGTCCCAACCTTCGCTCTCTCTCTCCCGCTACTCTCTCCTCTTCCATCCTATCATCTCTTCCCTCTGCTCAAACCTTCTCCAACCTATCCCCTGATTCTGCCTCCTCAACCCTCCTCTCCTCCCTTTCTGCATTCTTTGATTCTCTATGTCCCCTATCCTCCAGGCTCGGTCCTCGGTCCTCCCCTCCTGCTCCGTGGCTCGACGACTCATTGCGAGCTCACAGAACAGGCCTCCGGGCAGCCGAGCGGAAATGGAGGAAAACTCGCCTCCCTGCGGACCTGGCATCCTTTCACTCCCTCCTCTCTACATTTTCCTCTTCTGTCTCTGCTGCTAAAGCCACTTTCTACCACTCTAAATTCCAAGCATCTGCCTCTAACCCTAGGAAGCTCTTTGCCACCTTCTCCTCCCAGGTAGGATTGCGTCCTACCTGACAGATCGCTCCTACCAGGTGGCGTGGTGAGAATCTGTCTCCGCACCACGTGCTCTCACCACTGGTGTCCCCCGGGGCTCTGTTCTAGGCCCTCTCCTATTCTCGCTATACACCAAGTCACTTGGCTCTGTCATATCCTCACATGGTCTCTCCTATCATTGCTATGCAGACGACACACAATTAATCTTCTCCTTTCCCCCTTCTGATAACCAGGTGGCGAATCGCATCTCTGCATGTCTGGCAGACATATCAGTGTGGATGACGGATCACCACCTCAAGCTGAACCTCGGCAAGACGGAGCTGCTCTTCCTCCCGGGGAAGGACTGCCCGTTCCATGATCTCGCCATCACGGTTGACAACTCCATTGTGTCCTCCTCCCAGAGTGCTAAGAACCTTGGCGTGACCCTGGACAACACCCTGTCGTTCTCTACTAACATCAAGGCGGTGACCCGATCCTGTAGGTTCATGCTCTACAACATTCGCAGAGTACGACCCTGCCTCACACATGAAGCGGCGCAGGTCCTAATCCAGGCACTTGTCATCTCCCGTCTGGATTACTGCAACTCGCTGTTGGCTGGGCTCCCTGCCTGTGCCATTAAACCCCTACAACTCATCCAGAACGCCGCAGCCCGTCTGGTGTTCAACCTTCCCAAGTTCTCTCACGTCACCCCGCTCCTCCGCTCTCTCCACTGGCTTCCAGTTGAAACTCGCATCCGCTACAAGACCATGGTGCTTGCCTATGGAGCTGTGAGGGGAACGTCACCTCCGTACCTTCAGGCTCTGATCAGGCCCTACACCCAAACAAGGGCACTGCGTTCATCCACCTCTGGCCTGCTCGCCTCCCTACCTCTGAGGAAGCACAGTTCCCGCTCAGCCCAGTCAAAACTGTTCGCTGCTCTGGCACCCCAATGGTGGAACAAGCTCCCTCACGACGCCAGGACAGCGGAGTCAATCACCACCTTCCGGAGACACCTGAAACCCCACCTCTTTAAGGAATACCTAGGATAGGATAAAGTAATCCCTCTAACCCCCCCCCCCCCCTTAAAAGATTTAGATGCACTATTGTAAAGTGGTTGTTCCACTGGATATCATAAGGTGAATGCACCAATTTGTAAGTCGCTCTGGATAAGAGCGTCTGCTAAATGACTTAAATGTAATGTAAATGTAGTCTGAAAGTCATCACAAAAACATATATTTACTGACACATTACCTCATTGCTGTATCACATTTAAGATACTTTTGATGATTTTATCTACCTGAGTGAGTTTGAATTTATATTAATTGATGTGATATGGTCCTCATAATGAAATAGTATGATTAGATGATACAATATGATGAGATATACAGTATCAACATTAGAGGTCGACCGATTAGGATTTTTCAACGCCGATACCGATACTGATTATTGGAGGCCCAAAAAAGCCGATATCGATTAATCGGATGATTTTAATATGTATATATTTGTAATAATGACAATTACAACAATACCGAATGAACAATGAACACTTTTATTTTAACTTAATTTAATACATCAATAAAATCAATTTAGTCTCAAATAAATAATGAAACATGTTCAATTTGGTTTAAATAATGCAAAAACAAAGTGTTGGAGAAGAAAGTAAAAGTGCAATATGTGCCATGTAAAAAAGCTCATGTTTAAGTTCCTTGCTCAGAACATGAGAACATATGAAAGCTGGTGGTTCCTTTTAACATGAATATGCAATATTCCCAGGTAAGAAGTTTTAGGTTGTAGTTATTATAGGACTATTTCTCTCTATACCATTTGTATTTCATATACCTTTGACTATTGGATGTTCTAATAGGTACTTTAGTATTGCCAGCCTAATTTTGGGAGTTGATAGGCTTGAAGTCATAAACAGCGCAATGCTTGAAGCATTGCGAAGAGCTGCTGGCAAACGCAGTAAAGTTCTGTTTGAATGAATGCTTACGAGCGTGCTGCTGCCTACCACCGCTCAGTCAGACTGCTCTATCAAATCATAGACTTAATTATAATATAATAACACACAGAAATACGAGCCTTAGGTCATTAATATGGTCAAATCCGGAAACTATCATTTTGAAAACAAAACGTTTATTCTTTCAGTGAAATACGGAACCATTCCGTATTTTATCTAACGGGGTGGCATCCATAAGTCTAAATATTGCTGTTACATTGCCCAACCTTCAAGTTATGTCATAATTACGTAAATAATTCCGTAAAATTCTGGCAAATTAGTTCGCAACGAGCCAGGCGGCCCAAACTGTAGCATATACCCTGACTCTGCGTGCAATGAACGCAAGAGAAGTGACACAATTTCCCGAGTTTAATATTGCCTGCTAACATGAATTTCTTTTAACTAAATATGCAGGTTTAAAAAAATATACTTCTGTGTATTGATTTTAAGAAAGGCATTGATGTTTATGGTTAGGCACACTCGTGCAACGATTGTGCTTTTTTCGCAAATGCGCTTTTGTTAAATCATCCCCCGTTTGGCGAAGTTGGCTGTCTTTGTTAGGAAGAAATGGTCTTCACACAGTTCGCAACGAGCCAGGCGGCCCAAACTGCTGCATATACCCTGACTCTGTTGCACAGAACGCAAGAGAAGTGACACAATTTCCCTAGTTAAAAGAAATTCATTTTAGCAGGCAATATTAACTAAATATGCAGGTTTAAAAATATATACTTGTGTATTGATTTTAAGAAAGACGTTGATGTTTATGGTTAGGTACACATTGGTGCAACGATAGTGCTTTTTTCGCGAATGCGCTTGTTAAATCACCCGTTTGGCAAAGTAGGCAGTGATTCAATGATAAATTAACAGGCACCGCATCGATTATATGCAACGCAGGACAAGCTAGATAAACTAGTAATATCATCAACCATGTGTAGTTAACTAGTGATTATGTTAAAATGTATAGTTTTTTATAAGATACGTTTAATGCTAGCTAGCACCTTACCTTGGCTCCTTGCTGCACTCGCATAACAGGTAGTCAGCCTGCCACACAGTCTCCTCATGGAGTGCAATATAATCGGCCAAGATCGGTGTCCAAAAATGCCAATTACCGATTGTTATGAAAACTTGAAATCGGCCCTAATTAATCGGCCATTCCGATTAATCGGTCGACCTCTAATCAACATAGTCAACATCAATTTTCATACTGTTGACAGTGCAATGTCTGACATGTTCTGAAAGGTTGTTGCATAGATCTCTAGAGTGTGTTTTTCCATTGTGCTCACTGCTCAAATACATGTCAAGATTTTGACATACAATGAGGCAACGTCAGAAGTATGACAAAATAGTCCAACACTGTCACGACGTCCGCCGAAGTCGGTTCCTCTCCTTGTTCGGGCGGCGTTCGCCGGTCGACGTCACCGGTTTTCTAGCCATCGCTGATCCACCTTTCATTTTTCCATTTGTCTTGTCTTGTTTTCCTACACACCTGGTTTCAATTCCCTCAGTATTAGACATGTATATAACCCTCTGTTCCCCCCCCCCATGTCTGTGTGTGGAATTGTTTGTTGTTTCGTGTATGTACAAGCTAGACTGGTTTGCGCTGGGCTATGTCAACCCATATTGTGTTGAGTGTTCTTAGTGCTGTGTGTTTTGTTCACCGAAATAAAAGGCTCCTTTGGCTACCCAACTTCAGCTCTCCTGCGCTTGACTCCCTTACAGCCAGTTACGCATACCTAACAGAATTCCACACCACACCATGGAGTCAGCAGGAGCAGGTACCCCGGTTATAGGAGTCGAGGAGCGTGTCAGAGAACACTTTGGTGATGCTACAACATCCCAGAGTCGCAATGGACCACGTCGTCCAGACCATGATCCACTGGGAGAGACAGAGAGTCCCTCCAGCGTCTCCACCAGCACAACAGCGTCTCCACCAGCTCCACCAGCACAACTACTCGTCCCTCCTGTACCCGGTCCCAGTGGGATGCGTCTCGCCCTTCCCGGGAAGTATGATGGGACGGCGGGAAAGGGGGCCAGGGTTTCCTGCTACAGCTGGACCTATAGCTGGGCACCGTTTACCCGGCTCCCTCGGGAATGGAGATGGTGTCCGCCCTCATCTCATGCCTCTCAGGGAGAGCTCTGGAGTGAGCTGTGGGGTGAAGGAGATGCAGCGTTGGACGACTTCAAGGATTTCACCCGCCGCTTCCGAGCAGTCTTCGACCACCCGCCCGAGGGTAGAGCGGTGGATGAACGTCTTTTCCACCTGAGGCAGGGGACGAGGAGCGCCCAGGAGTTCGCCCTGGAATTTCGGAACCTGGCCGCAGGAGCGGGATGGAACGACAGGGCCCTTATTGACCACTACCGGTGCAGCCTGCGCGAGGATATCTGTCGGGAGTTGGCCTGCAGGGATACCACCCTCACCTTCGACCAGCTGGTGGACCTGTCCATAACCTGCTGGTCACCCACGGATGTCCAGAAACGGCTATGTCTATTCCCTCTCCCAGCACCACCGCTCCGGTGCCTATGGAGCTGGGAGATGCTGCGCTCAGGGAGGCCGGAGGAGGGACTTTCACAAGTACCATCTGTGGCCGCAGAGGTCACACTGCTGGTTGGTGCCGGGTTGGTTCCTCTAGGGGTCGAGGCAGCAGGCAGGGCACTCTGGCATCGCCCCAGGTGAGCCTGCACCACTCTCATCTAGAGCCCTCTGTTGTACACCTGTTTGTGCATGTTTACTTTCCTGAGTTTTCCCCACATTCCCAGCATAAGGTGCTCGTCGATTCAGGCGCGTCTGGGAATTTTATCGACAGAGCATTTGCCCATAGGTTAGGGATCCCTATTGTTCCAGTGGGTAGGCCTTTCTCTGTTCATGCTCTGGACAGTCGGCCATTAGGGTCCGGGTTAATTAGGGAAGCTACCATCCCCCTGAGCATGGTGACGCAGGGGGTTCACGAGTTGAGAATCAGTCTCTTCCTCATTAACTCTCCTGCGTTTCCCGTGGTACTAGGCCTTCCTTAGCTCGTCATGACCCCACCATTTCATGGCAACAGAGGGCTCTCACAGGGTGGTCGCGAGAGTGCTCAGGGAGGTGTTTAAGGGTTTCCGTTGGTGCTACTACGGTGGAAAGTCCAGACCAGGTCTCCACCATGCACATTCCCCCCGAATATGTCGTTTTGTCTCTCACCTTTACCAAAAAGAAGGTGACTCAATTACCACCCCATCGATGGGGGGATTGTGCGATAAATCACCGGGTAGACGCTGCACTTCCCAGGAGTCTGTTCTTTAAACAGTCCGTCTCCTTCCTCGGGTACCGCATTTCCACTTCAGGGGTGGAGATGGAGAGTGACTGCATTTCAGCCTTGCATAATTGGCCGACTCCCACCACGATAAAGGAAGTCCGGCGGTTTCTAGGGTTTGCCAACTACTACCGAAGGTTTATCCGGGGCTTTGGTCAGGTAGTGGTTCCCATTACCTCACTTCTGAATGGGGTGGCGGTGCGTTTGCAGTGGTCGGCTGAGGCGGACAGGGCTTTGCTGGATGCGGACATCGAGCGGGCGTTAAGTGCAGAGCCCACTCCCCTCCATTGTCCAGCTGGGCGTCTGAACGTTCCATCTGCTGTCCGCGACCGTTTCATCTATTGGGCCCACATGTCACCCTCCTCTGGTCATCCGGGCATCGGTCGGACAGTGCGCTGTCTTAGTGGGAAGTACTGGTGTTCCACCTTGGCTAAGGATGTAAGAGTTTATGTTTCCTCCTGCTCGGTGTGCGCCCAGTGCAAGGCCCCTTGGCACCTGCCCAGAGGGAAGTTACAACCCTTACCCGTTCCACAACGGCCATGGTCGTTGTGGATCGGTTTTCTAAGTCCTGCCGTCTCCTCCCTTTGCCCGGTCTCCCTACGGCCCTACACACTGTGGAGGCCCTGCTCACACACGTCTTCCGGCACTACGGGTTGCCTGAGGACATAGTATCTGATCGAGGTCCCCAGTTCACGCCTAGGGTCTGGAGGGCGTTCATGCAACGTCTGGGGGTCTCGGTCAGCCTTACCTCAGGTTTTCACTCCGAGAGTAACGGGCAGGTGGAGAGAGTGATCCAGGATGTGGGTAGGTTTCTGTGGTCTTATTGCCAGGACTGGCGGGGGGAGTGGGCGGCATTCATACCCTGGGCAGAGATGGCCCAAAACTCGCTCCGCCACTCCTCCACTAACCTCTCGCGCTTCCAGTGCGTACTGGGGTAACAGACGGTTCTGGCGCCTTGGCGTCAGAGCCAGATCGAGGCTCCTGCGGTGGACAACTGGTTTAGGCGCTCGGAGGAGACATGGGACGCCGCTCATGTGCACCTTCAGCGGGCCGTGAGGCGTCAGAAAGCGAGCGCAGACCACCACCGCAGTGAGGTCCCGGTGTTCGGACCGGAGGACCGGGTCTGGCTCTCGACCCGAAACCTGCCCCTCCGCCTGCCCTGACGGAAGCTGGGCCTGCGGTTTGTGGGGCCATTCAAAGTCCTGAGGAGACTTAACGAGGTTTGTTACAGGTTACAGCTTCCCCCCGATTATCGTATTAACCCCTCAGTCCATGTGTCTCTCATCAGGCCGGTGGTGGCTGGCCCATCCAGGAGCCTGGGGGGCGGGAGGTTCCTCCGCCCCCTCTGGACATCGAGGGGGCCCCAGCGTATGCAGTTCGAGCCATACTGGACTCGAGGCATCGGGTTATGTATTTACGCCTGTTATTTTTGAGTGACTGGTATTTCTTAGAGTATTGTCTGTATACTGGTGCTGTCGTGGAATTAAATACCTTATACACTCATTTCTGCTCTCCTGCACCTGATTCACTGCACCAGTTAACCACCGCCTAAAAGGTCTTCATGATATTACTAATACTGAAGCCATTGGCTATAAACCCACTGGTCTAAATTATATTTCCAATACAGAAGCTATGTGCTATAAACCCACTGGTCTTCATGATGTTACTAATACTGAAGCCATGTGCTCTAAAAACACTGAAACTCTCTGGGGACAGGTGAACATCTGGCTATGGTGCTGCTCTATTCTGGGAGCGTGGCAGTTCCCTGCCCATGCAAATCTGAGTTTCAACCCGACCACAGCTCACAATCTCACAGCCTCAATCTTCTGGGACTGTGGCAGCTGTGTGTTTGACTAGAGAACTGAACATGGGCTGGGGAAGCAGATATTACACTGGGCTTTGCACAATGTTGAAATAGAGGACTTCACTTAAAGGTCTTTTTATGGCTTTCTATATGTAAACTAAATGTATTTGTGACAGATACAGTTGAAGTTGGAAGTTTACATACGCTTAGGTTGGAGTCATTAAAACTTATTTTTCAACCATTCCACAAATTTCTTCTTAACGAACTATAGTTTTGGTAAGTCGGTTAAGACATCTACTTTGTGTATGACACAAGTATTTTTTCCAACAATTGTTTACAGACAGATTAATTCACTTATAATTCACTGTATCACAGGAGTTTATATACAGAAGTTTACATACACTAAGTTGACTGTGCCTTTAAACAGCTTGGAAAATGATGTCATGGCTTTAGAAGCTTCTGATAGGCTAATTGACCTCATTTGAGTCAATTGGAGGTGTACCTGTGGATGTATTTCAAGGCCTACCTTCAAACTCAGTGCCTCTTTGCTTGACATCATGGGAAAATCTAAATAAATCAGTCAAGACCTCACAAAAAAAATGTACATCTCCACAAGTCTGGCTCATGCTTGGGAGCAATTTCCAAACGCCTGAATGTACTAAGTTGATCTGTACAAACAATAGTACGCAAGTATAAACACCATGGGACCACGCAGTCGTCATTCCGCTCAGGAAGGAGACGTGTTCTGTCTCCTACAGATGAACGTACTTTGGAGCAAGAAGCGCAAATCAATCCCAGAACAACAGCAAAGGACCTTGTGAAGATGCTGGAAGAAACAGGTACAAAAGTATCTATATCCACAGTAAAACGAGTCCTATATCGACATAACCTGAAAGGCCGCTCAGCAAGGAAGAAGCCACTGCTCCAAAACCGCCATAAAAAAAGCCAGACCACGGTTTTCAACTGCACATGGGGACAAAGTTCATACTTTTTGGAGAAATGTCCTCTGGTCTGATGAAACAAAAATATAACTTTTTGGCCATAATGACCATCGTTATGTTTGGAGGAAAACGTGGGAGGCTTGCAAGCCGAAGAACAGCAACATCTCAAGACATCAGTCAGGAAGTTAAAGCTTGGTCGCAAATGGGTCTTCCAAATGGACAATGACCCCAAGAATACTTCCAAAGTTGTGGCAAAATGGCTTAAGGACAAGTAAGTCAAGGTATTGCAGTGGCCATCACAAAGCCCTGACCTGAATCCCATAGAACATTTGTGGGCAGAACTAAAAAAGCATGTGCGAGCAAGGAGGCCTACAGACCTGACTCAGTTACACCAGCTCTGTCAGGAGGAATGGGACAAAATTCACCCAACTTATTGTGGGAAGCTTGTGGAATGCTTCCCGAAACGTTTGACCAAAGTTAAACAATTTAAATGCAATGCTACCAAAGACTAATTGAGTGTATGTAATCTTCTGACCCACTGGGAATGTGATGAAAGAAATAAAAGCTGAAACAAATCATTCTCTCTACTATTATTCTGACATTTCACATTCTTAAAATAAAGTGGTGATCCCAACTGACCTAAGACAGCGAATTTTTACTAGGATTAAATGTCAGGAATTGTGAAAAACTGCGTATAAGTGTATTTGGCTAAGGTTTATGTAAACTTCTGACTTTAACTGTATGTATTGCTGTTCCAGTAGCAGCTGGAGGAGAGCAGCAGCAGCACAGACTGAATAGAGACGTGTTATTGACGTGTTATTGTTAGTGTTTCCCAGCATCACCAGAGCGGGCCCTCCTCCACAGAGGAACACTGTTGTCTCCATGACCATCACCACCAAGAGATAACGTCATTCTCTATGGGCTTAATATCCTCTCTGACTCTACAATCTCAGGTTCATCATTTGAATGAGAGAGAACATTTATAGTGAAGCTAAATGTTAGTTGTATTTGGTGGAAGGAGTTTCTTGCAGGTTTGCTTCAGATCTATAGATTTCATGTAGTACTGGCTACTAATGGCCCATAGTGTTTAGATGACTGTGTGTGAGGAGGCTTGTGTTTATAATGGGAGCACTAGTTGCACTGTCTGTCTATAGGCTTTTCACTGTATATTTACTGTACAAGATGGAGACCACAGTGGTGCTGTATCATACTATAGTGGGGTAATATCTGATACAATACTCCTGTGGTGTCACGATTCCTACCGACGATGGCGCCCCCTCCTGCTCGGGTGGCGCTCGGCGGTCGTCGTCACCGGCCTATTAGCTACCACCGATTCCCTTTTTGTTTTTCCCTTTTTTTATGTTGTCTCACCTGCCCTGAGTTAGTCAATTAAGAGGGCTATTTAGTTCAGCTGGCCCACTCTCTATTGTGCAGGATTGTCCTTCTGTGTGTCGACTGAGGTTTGTTCGACTGTGCTTGTCGATTGTGTTTTTCCTTGTTGTTGGGAGACCTTTTATTTTGTACATGTGGTTTATTAAAATTACCACACAGTGTTCGCTGCTTCCTGCGCTTCTTTCCTCCACACCACAGACAAACCGTTACAGAATCCCGCACCACAAAGAACATGGAATCAGCTGGAGCAGCGGGCACTCCACTACCCTCGATGTAGGAACGTGTCCTGCAAAATACATCGGTCCTGCATCGCATCGGATCCGCCATGGACCAGATGATGGAGAGGATGGACCGATGGGAGAGGAGTGGTATCCTCTCTCCACCTACACCCCCCCGATACAACCATCTCCTCCTCCCACGACGTCTGGCTCTGGCGCGCTTCGCCTGGCACTCCCGAGGGAGTATGATGGGACGGCGGCTGGGTGCAAGGGGTTTCTTCTCCAGTTAGAGTTGTACCTGGCCACCGTCAGACCTGCCCCTACAGGAGAGGAGAGCGTGAGTGCCCTCGTTTCCTGCCTGACGGGCCGAGCTCTGGAGTGGGCTAATGCGGTCTGGAACGCTCCAGACTCGGCGAGGGACCACTACCCAGAGTTCACCCGCCGCTTTCGGGCTGTTTCGACCACCCCCCCCCCGAAGGTAGAGCGGCGGGTGAACGGCTGTTCCACCTCAGGCAGGAGACGAGGAGCGCACAAGACTGGAGTTTAGGACCTTGGCTGCTGGAGCGGGGTGGAATGACAGGGCCCTCATAGACCTCATAGACCACTACCGGTGTAGTCTCCGGGCGGACGTCCGCAGGGAGCTGGCCTGTAGGGACACCAATCTATCCCTGGACGAACTCATTGAAGATGTCCATACGGTTGGACAATTTGCTGGCTGCCCGCGGGCGTTCGGAGAGGGTCCTGCCCGTTCCACCCCCGTGCACCCCCGCCCCTACCCCTATGGAGGTAGGGGGGGCCGTGCCAAGGGGCACCGGAGGAGGTGGCTCCTCCTGCACCAGCTGTGGTCGGAGAGGACACACGGCCGACCGGTGCTGGAGGAGCCAGTCTGGGAGTCGAGAAGGCAGGCAGAACACTTCTCGGTCACCTCAGGTGAGTCAGCACCAGACTCGCCCAGAACCCCCTGTTGGTCATGTATTTTTGCCTGTTTCATTTTCTAAATTTTTTCCCTCTTCCCAGCATAGGGCGCTAGTCGATTCAGGCGCAGCTGGGAACTTTATGGACCGTGGACTTGCCATTAAGCTGGGCATTCCACGGGTGCCGATAGATTCCCCCTTCCCCGTGCACTCCTTAGATAGCCGACCACTAGGGTCAGGGCTAGTCAGGGAGTCTACGGTGCCGCTGGACATGGTAACGCTGGGGAATCATAAGGAAAGCATTAACTTTTTTCTTATTGATTCACCTGCGTGTCCGGTGGTGCTGGGGGTCCCCTGGCTGGCTGGTCACAATCCCCTCATTTCATGGAAACAGGGGGTTCTCCAGGGGTGGTCGGAGGAGTGTTCAGGGAGGTGTCTAGGAGTTTCCATAGGTGCCACGTCAGTGGAGAGTCCAGACCAGGTGTCCACCGTGCGCTTTCCCCCTGAATACGCTGATTTGGCGATCGCTTTTTGTAAAAAGAGAGCGACTAAATTACCACCTCATCGACAAGGGGATTGTGCGATAGATCTCCAGGTTAACGCTGTGCTTCCCAGGAGTCACGTGTACCCCTTGTCACAAGAGGAGACGGCGGCTATGGAGACATACGTCACGGAATCCTTGGGACAGGGGTACATTCGGCCCTCCATCTCACCCGCTTCCTCGAGTTTCTTTTTTGTGAAGAAAAAGGAGGGAGGTCTGCATCCGTGCATTGATTATAGAGGTCTAAACGCGATCACGTGGGGTTTAGTTACTCACTACCTCTTATCGCTACGGCGGTGGAATCATTTCACGGAGCACAGTTCTTCACAAAACTGGATCTCAGGAGCGCGTATAACCTGGTGCGTATCAAGAAGGGAGACGAGTGGAAAACCGCCTTTAGTACCACATCAGGCCATTATGAGTACCTCGTCATGCTGTATGGGTTGAAAAATGCTCCAGCCGTCTTTCAAACCTTTGTTGACGAGATTCTCAGGGACCTGCACGGGCAGGGCGTGATTGTCTATATCGATGACATTCTGATATATTCCGCCACCCGCTCCGTGCATGTGTCCCTGGTGCGCAAGGTGCTTGGTAGACTGCTGGAGCATGACCTATACGTTAAGGCTGAGAAGTGTGAGTTTTTCAAACGAGCCGTCTCCTTTCTGGGTTATCGCATTTCCACCACGGGGGTGGTGATGGAGTGTGACCGCGTTAAGGCTGTGCGTAATTGGCCGACTCCAACCACGGTGAAGGAAGTGCAGCGGTTCTTGGGCTTTGCCAACTACTACCGGAGGTTTATCCGGGGGTTTGGCCAGGTAGCGGCTCCCATTACCTCACTGCTGAAGGGGGGGCCGGCGCGTTTGAGATGGTCGACGGAGGCGGACGGAGCCTTCAAGAAGTTGAAGACACTGTTCACCGACGCGCCAGTGTTGGCGCACCCGGACCCGTCTTTAGCGTTCGTAGTAGAGGTGGACGCATCCGGGGCTGGGGTGGGTGCCGTGCTATCACAGTGCGCCACCGAAACTCCGCCCCTGCGCTTTCTTCTCAGGGAAGCTCAGTTCGGCAGAGCGTAACTACGATGTGGGGGACAGGGAGTTGCTAGCGGTAGTCAAAGCCTTGAGGGTGTGGCGACACTGGCTTGAGGGGGCTAAGCACCCCTTTCTCATCTGGACCGACCACCGAAACCTGGAGTACATCCGGGCAGCGAGGAGACTGAATCCACGTCAGGCAAGGTGGGCCATGTTCTTTGCCCGGTTTAGGTTTACCATCTCATATAGACCGGGTTCCCTTAATACTAAAGCCGACGCGCTGTCCCGTCTGCATGAAACGGATGACCGACCCATCGATCCAACTCCCATCATTCCAGCGTCTAGGCTGGTGGCACCAGTGGTGTGGGAGGTGGACGCGGACATCGAGCGGGCACTGGTGTTGGAACCTGCGCCTGCGCAGGTGCCCGTGGGGCGCATGTATGTGCCGCTCGATGTTCGCGATCGGTTGATTCGGTGGGTGCACATACTACCTGCGGCGGGTCATCCTGGTGTAGAGAGGACAGTGCGGAGTCTAAGGGGGAAGTATTGGTGGCCCACCTTGGCTAAGGACGTGAGGTCATATGTCTCTTCCTGTTCGGTGTGTGCCCAGAGTAAGGCTCGTAGGCATTTACCGAGAGGGAAGTTACAGCCCCTCCCCGTTCCGCAACGGCCATGGTCGCACCTGTCTATCGACTTCCTGACAGATCTTCCCCCCTCTCAGGGGAACACTGTGATTCTGGTGGTTGTGGATCGGTTTTCTAAGTCCTGCCGTCTCCTCCCCTTGCCCGGTCTCCCTACGGCCCTGCAGACTGCGGAGGCCCTATTTACCCACGTCTTCCGGCACTACGGGGTGCCGGAGGATATTGTCTCTGATCGGGGTTCCCAGTTCACATCCAGGGTCTGGAAGGCGTTTATGGAGCGGCTGGGGGTCTCGGTCAGTTTAACCTCCGGTTATCACCCCGAGAGCAATGGGCAGGCGGAGAGGGTGAACCAGGAGGTGGGCAGGTTCCTGAGGTCGTATTGCCGGGACCGGCCAGGGGAGTGGGCGAGGTATATTCCCTGGGCAGAGGTAGCCCAGAACTCACTTCGCCACTCCTCTACTAACATGTCACCCTTCCAGTGTGTGTTAGGGTACCAGCCGGTCCTGGCCCCATGGCACCAGAGCCAGACCGAAGCTCCTGCGGTGGAGGACTGGGTTCAGCACTCCAAGGAGACCTGGAAGGCAGTACAGGACTCACTGAAGGAGGCCAGTGCTAGGCAGAAAAGGAGTGCTGACCGCCACCGCAGTGAGGCGCCGGTGTTCGCACCGGGTGACAGGGTCTGGCTCTCGACCCGGAACCTGTCCCTCCGCGTGCCCTGCCGGAAGCTGGGGCCGCAGTGTGTGGGGCCCTTCAAAGTCCTGAGGAGGATAAACGAGGTGTGTTATCGGTTGCAACTCTCTTCCTATTACCGTATTAACCCCTCGTTTCATGTGTCTCTCCTCAGGCCGGTGGTGGCTGGTCCCCTACAAGAAGTTGAGGTGCCGGAGGTCCCTCCACCCCCCCCCTGGACATCGGGGGGTCCCCGGCGTACAGCGTAAGGGCCATTCTGGATTCGAGACGCCGGGCGAGGGGCCTGCAGTACCTCGTGGACTGGGAGGGGTACGGTCCGGAGGAGAGGTGCTGGGTGCCGGCGAAGGACGTCTTGGACCCATCCATGTTGAAGGAGTTCCACCGCCTCCGTCCGGATCGCCCTGCGCCTCGTCCTCCGGGTCGGCCTCGAGGCCGGTGTCGGCGTGCTGCAGGAGCCGCGCGTCAGGAGGGGGGTACTGTCACGATTCCTACCGACGATGGCGCCCCCTCCTGCTCGGGTGGCGCTCGGCGGTCGTCGTCACCGGCCTATTAGCTACCACCGATTCCCTTTTTGTTTTTCCCTTTTTTTATGTTGTCTCACCTGCCCTGAGTTAGTCAATTAAGAGGGCTATTTAGTTCAGCTGGCCCACTCTCTATTGTGCGGGATTGTCCTTCTGTGTGTCGACTGAGGTTTGTTCAACTGTGCTTGTCGATTGTGTTATTTTGTACAGGTGGTTTATTAAAATTACCACACAGTGTTCGCTGCTTCCTGCGCTTCTTTCCTCCACACCACAGACAAGCCGTTACATGTGGTCACAGTGTATAATGAATGGTAGGTTCACACTGGGCACAGACAACAGTTCAACATCTAGTTGAGATTTACATTTGGTTGAGTTGTCAACTAACCGTGAATTCAACGTGAAATCAACAACAAATGTTAAAAGTTGGGTAAAAAAAAGACAATGCTCTTACGCCGACGACTTTTTGCAAATCCAATTGGTTTTCCATGATGATTCAACTTTATCACAAAGATTTGTTTGGTTTAATTGATGTGGAAACAGCCTTGATTCATCCAGTTTCTGCCCAGTGAGTTGAGTGTTTGTACAGTAGTACTCAGTGACGCATGTCATTGTCTTCGCCCTCAGCACCTGCAGTAGGTCCCAGCTGCAGCAGTGGACTCTGACTGAGGGAGGTTTTTGTGCGGCTCTAAATCACTGTGTGAACACAGTACCACTGTGGTAACTCTGACAGTAGTAAACTCCTGTATCCTCAGCCTGGACTTTACTGATGGTCAGAGTGAAGTCAATACCATTTCCTCTCCCACTGCCACTGAACCTGGTGGAAACTCCTGTGAACCTGTCTGATGTGTAATAGATCAGGAGTTTAGGAGCTTCTCCAAACGTCTGATGGTACCAGGCCAGGTAATACCGTGAGCCAGAGTACTGATTAACTTTACTACTGGCGCTACAGTCAATAGAGACAGTTTGACCCGGCTGGACTGATTGAGCTGCAGACTGAGTCAATACATACTGGCCCCAAGACCCTGCAGAGAGAAAGAAGGAAAATATCACATTTATGAAGGTAAAATATTTGGAAGATTATAACCGTAATTCCTCATTTACAACATGATGCTTGCATTCTGAAAATGTTCAAAATGTCTCTCACCTTGTGTGTAACAGACCAGAGTCCAGATGAAGATGGTGATGAAAGTCATGGTTGCCGTGGGTTCTGTTTAAATGAAACACAGCTCTCACATGAAGTGTTCAACTCACAGGGCTATAAACACTCCCAGAGCACTGAAGCATGTGATGCCAATGCAAAGTGTCTCTCTATGGAAATGTTCCTCCTGGGCAAATCACTGCACTGTCATTAAGAAAAGTTCTGAAATCCTCCTCCAAGTGTTGTCTGAAAGTCGTTACAAAAACATTTATACTGACACATTCCGTCATTGCTGTGTCAAGCTCTTCTTACGATTACTTGATACAATATGATTAACTATTATCAACATAGTGCACAGCAGTTTCCATACTGTTGAAAGTCCAATCTCCTGGAGTTCCAGAGTGTACCAGTAGGGGGCATCAGTGACAAAGTAAGATTCATTGATCAGTTCCATGTTGTGTTAATAATGTTCCCCTCTGTGTCTGTGGAGGTTTTTGTACAGCGAGTCAGTCAGACTCTATCACTGTGGTTGACTTTTGGTGGCGGGACCAAACTGAGTGTTGGTAGTAAGTATTCCATTTTCGATCTTGACCTCTGTTATCAAAATCCCAATTCATTTTCTTAAAACTATTACAACTACCTTAATTTGAAAGTGGAAATATGTATTTATTTTTGAAGAATTTGTGTTGCATTTATTAACCTTAGAAGTAAATTGAGTTAAATGAAAATGCCTATTCATGATGATATATAAATCAAGGTGCTTATAAAGTGTGTATTAATTTCCAACAATGGTGGTATTGTTGAAATCTGAGAGTAGTTTGGATAAATGTAGGTTTATAAAGAGCGAGAGCCTTGTCTCTATAGTATCAAAGGTTTTTGTATGGCCGTTGCATGAGTTTGTATCACTGTGGTACACTTTTGGTGGAGGCACAAGACTGGATGTTGGAAGTAAGTTAATCTACATCTAATTTCTTATTTTTTTTAATCTTAGTTTTACTATATTATTTGGAATTGTATTTGATATTTGCTATCTTTTGCAAAGTGCTGCTATCTTACAAAGTTCTGCTGTTCATAGTAATATACTTTTGGTAACACCAATGCTCACGAACCACCCTAATATAGTTCACCTGATTCTAATAATTACCTGGTTGATAAGCTGAATTAGGTTAATTACAAGTTGGGTTGGAGTGAAAACCTACAGGACAGTAGCTCTACAGGAACAGGGTTGGAGTGAAAACCTACAGGACAGTAGCTCTACAGGAACATGGGTTGGAGTGAAAACCTACAGGACAGTAGCTCTACGGGAACAGGGTTGGAGAGCCGTGCTCTTACACTATACTTGCTTGTTTTGTCACATAAACTGAAGTTAGGTGAACGATTAGAATTTTAGCAACCAGGAAATGTTTGATTTGATTGATTTGAATTGTGTGATTTCTGCATAATGCATCTTTAAATGTAATATTATTTTTACATGGCTACAGTCAACTGGAATTTACTTCATCAGCATTATTTTATACAGATCATCATTTAAGAATTGGTCATACATTCTGTGGAGTTTTCTTTAAAATAATAATAATAATGAATAATGAAATGCAGTTTGATTCCTAGGATTTATCCTATTACAAAAAGGGAGAGGAGTGCTGAAATATTTTCATTTAAATAGTAAAAGTTTTGAAGATAGTATAATGTTTTTTCAGTAATCTCATATAGTTATAATATGCTTCAGTAGCTACTCAAAGATAAGTGAAAGAGTGACAGAAAGACTGAGAAGCTGTGTGTTTGAGGGACAAAAACCTACTGAAAAAAAAACAACTTAGTTTAAAGCTAAGATGTAAAACTGCTGCATCATTATCGTCATATCAGTCTGGTGATTGATTGACAGCTCCCCTCTCTCTAACTTCCCACCTGTCTGCTAGGTGATGTTCGTCCCACCATGACGGTCCTGCCCCCCTCCAGTGTGGAGCTGCAGCAGGAGAAGGCCACTCTCATGTGCCTGGCAAACAAGGGCTTCCCCTCAGACTGGAAGCTGAGCTGGAAGGTGGATGGGAGCAGTAGCAGCACCTGGGAGGTGACAGGGAGCCCTGGGGTCCTGGAGAAGGACGGCCACTACAGCTGGAGCAGCACCCTGACCCTCCCTGTCGACCAGTGGAGGAAGGTGGGCTCTGTGACCTGTGAGGCCACCCAGGGCACCCAGACTCCACTCTCGGAGACACTGAGGAGAGACCAGTGTTCTGATTAATGAGCTCCTCCTCTGACTCCACTGTTTTTACTCTGTTCTGCACTCAGCGCCTCTCCGTCTTACTGATCCAGCACTACTAGCACCACAGGAGGTTGTTGGAACCTTAAATAGGGAGGATGGACTCATAGTTTTGGCTGAAATGGAATAGATGGAATGCTATCGAACTCATCAAACACATTGTTTCCATGTGATCCATACATTTCCATTCACTCCATTCTAGACATTATTATGAGCCGTCCTCCCCTCAGCAGCCTCCTGTGTCTAGCACACTTGTGTGGGAATCCATATCTCTCTGATTCTGATGTCATAGTTCTGCTTGGCTTTCATATCACATGTGTGATGCGCTTTATTGCTGTAATGCTGTTGGTTCTGACATGTTGTGAAAATAAAGACATTCAATCTTTAAAATTATTTGCCTGGATATCATTATTTAATGAGTTTTACTGTTAGACATTGAGACCTTTGTGATTTGTTTAGTTTTCATGAGGAATGGAGAGCTCTGCCATGGAAAATGATTTTACTAATACATTTCAGTTAAATAGCTTCGCTCAATGAATGCTTGGCTGATTGGCCCAAAGTTGGTACCAGTCAAAAGGATATCTACAGCACAGGGGGTTGGTGGCACCTTAATTGGGGAAGACTGGCTCATAGTGACGACTGGAACGGAATAAATGGAATAGTATTGAACTCATCAAACATATGGTTTCTATGTGTTTGATACCCTTCTATTCACTCCATTTCATCCATTATTATGAGCCGTCCTCCCCTCAGCAGCCTCCTGTGACCTACAGTGATACTAATACTGAGGACATGTGCTATAAACTCACTGGTCTTCATGATATTACTAATACTGAAACCTTTAGCTATAAACTCACTGGTCTTCATGATATTACTAATACTGAAACCATTAGCTATACACTCACTGGACTTCAAGATATTACTAATACTGAATCCATTTGCTATAAACTCACTGGTCTTTATGATATTACTAATACTGAAACCATTAGCTATAAACTCACTGGTCTTCATGATATTACTAATACTGAATCCATTTGCTATAAACTCACTGGTCTTTATGATATTACTAATACTGAAACCATTAGCTATAAACTCACTGGTCTTCATGATATTACTAATACTGAATCCATTAGCTATAAACTCACTGGTCTTCATGATATTACTAATACTGAATCCATTAGCTATAAACTCACTGGTCTTCATGATATTACTAATACTGAATCCATTATCTATAAACTCACTGGTCTTCATGCTATTACTAGTACTGAATCCATTGTCTATACAATAACTGGTCTTCATGATATTACTAGTAACTGAATCCATTAGCTATAAACTCACTTGTCTTCATGATATTACTAATACTGAATCCATTAGCTATAAACTCACTGGTCTTCATGATATTACTAATACTGAATCCATTAGCTATAAACTCACTTGTCTTCATGATATTTCCAATACTGAAGCCATGTGCTCTAAAATCACTGAAACTCTCTGGGGACAGGTGAACATCTGGCTATGGTGCTGCTCTATTCTGGGAGCGTGGCAGTTCCCTGCTCATGCAAATCTGAGTTTCAACCCGACCACAGCTCACAATCTCACAGCCTCAATCTTCTGGGACTGTGGCAGCTGTGTGTTTGACTAGAGAACTGAACATGGACTGGGGAAGCAGATATTACACTGGACTTTGCATAACCCTACTGCGGTCAACAGCACTGCACCCCCCACAGCTACTCACCCAAGCCTTCCCCATTTCTCCTTCTCCCAAATCCAGTCAGCTGATGTTCTGAAAGAGCTGCAAAATCTGGACCCCTACAAATCAGCCCAGCTAGACAATCTGGACCCTTTACTATCCTGTTCAACCTCTCTTTCGTGTCGTTTGAGATTCCAAAAGATTGGAAAGCAGCTGCTGTCATCCCCCTCTTCAAAGGAGGGGACACTCTTGACCCAAACTGCTACAGACCTATATCTATCCTACCCTGCCTTTCTAAGGTCTTCGAAAGCCAAGTCAACAAACAGATTACCGACCATTTCCAATCCCACTGTACCTTCTCCGCTATGCAATCTGGTTTCAGAGCTGGTTATGGGTGCACCTCAGCCACGATCAAGATCCTAAACGATATCGTAACCGCCATCAATAAGAAACAATACTGTGCTGCCATACTCATTGACCTGGCCAAGGCTTTCGACTCTGTCAATCACCACATCCTCATCGGCAGACTCAATAGCCTTGGTTTCTCAAATGATTACCTCGCCTGGTTCACCAACTATTTCTCTGACAGAGTTCAATGTGTCAAATCGGAGGGCCTGTTGTCCGGGCCTCTGGTAGTCTCTGTGGGGGTGCCACAGTGTTCAATTCTTGGGCCAACTCTTTTCTCTGTATACATCAATGATGTTTCTCTTGCTGCTGGTGAGTCTCTGATCCACCTCTACGCAGACGACACCATTCTGTATACTTCTGGCCCTTCTTTGGACACTGTGTTAACAACCCTCCAGACGAGCTTCAATGCCATACAACTCTCCATCCGAGGCCTCCAACTGCTCTTAAATACAAGTAAAACTAAATGCATGCTCTTCAACTGATCGCTGCCTGCACCTGCCCGCCCGTCCAGCATCACTACTCTTTAAGGTTCTGACTTAGAATATGTGGACAACTACAAATACCTAGGTGTCTGGTTAGACTGTAAACTCTCCTTCTAGACTCACATCAAACATCTCCAATCCAAAGTTAAATCTAGAATTGGCTTCCTATTTCGCAACAAAGCATCCTTCACTCATGCTGCCAAACATACCCTCATAAAACTGACCATACCACCGATCCTCGACTTCGGCGATGTCATTTACAAAATAGCCTCCAATACCCTACTCAATAAACTGGATGCAGTCTATCACAGTGCCACCCGTTTTGTCACCAAAGCCCCATATACTACCCACCACTGCGACCTGTACGCTCTCGTTGGCTGGCCCTCGCTTCATACTCGCCGCCAAAACCACTGGCTCACGGTCATCTACAAGACCCTGCTAGGTAAAGTCCCCCCTTATCTCCGCTCACTGGTCACCATAGCAGCACCCACCTGTAGCACGCGCTCCAACAGGTATATCTCTCTGGTCACCCCCAAAGCCAATTCATTCTTTGGCCGTCTCTCCTTCCAGTTCTCTGCTGTCAATGACTGGAACGAACTACAAAAATCTCTGAAACTGGAAACACTTATCTCCCTCACTAGCTTTAAGCACCAGCTGTCAGAGTAGCTCACAGATCACTGCACCTGTACATAGCCCATCTATAATTTAGTACATACAACTACCTTTTCCCCTACTGTATTTATTTATTTTGCTCCTTTGCACTCCATTATTTCTATTTCTACTTTGCACTTTCTTCCAATGCAAATCCACCATTCCAGTGTATTACTTGCTATATTGTATTTACTTTGCCACCATGGCCTTTTTTGCCTTTACCTCCCTTATCTCACCTCATGTCACGTCCTGACCAGTAAAAGGGGTTATTTGTTATAGTAGTTTGGTCAGGGCGTGGCAGGGTGTGTTTGTTTTGTGTGTTTTGGGGTTTTGATGTATGTTCTATATTTTCTATTTCTATGTTCATTCTATATTCCCTATCTATGTTTTGTATTTCTGTGTTTTGGCCTGGTATGGCTCTCAATCAGGGAAAGCTGTACATCGTTGTCGCTGATTGGGAGCCATACTTAGGTAGCCCTTTTTCCACCTGTCTGGTGTGGGAAGTTGTTTTTGCATTGCTGTGAGAAGCCTGTGAAATTGTTAGTTCGTTGTGTTGTTTCTTGTTTTGGTTTTGCTGGTTCACCGTTTATATTAAAGTATGATGAACCCAACCCACGCTGCGCCTTGGTCTCATTCCAACAACGGACGTTACAGAACTTCCCACCACAAGAAGACCAAGCAGCGGGGTAAGGAGCTGGAGAGGAGCTATCTAGAGTCATGGACTTGGGAAGAGATTCTAGACGGACAGGGACCATGGAGACAAGCGAGAGTATACCGTCGCCCGCCGGAGGAGATAGAGGCAGCGAAGGCAGTTACAACCCAGCCAGGACGGGTTGTGCAGGCTGTGCGCTCCAGACCTCCAGTACGTCTTCGAGACCCGGTCTATCCTGTGCCTGCGCCCAGAGCCAGGCCTCCTGCATGTCTCCCCAGCCTGGTGAATCCTGTGCCTGCGCCCAGAGCCAGGCCTACTGCAAGTCCCGCCAGTCCGGAGCCGCCAGAACCGCCCACCTGTCCGGCGCAGCCAGAGCCGCCTGCCTGTTCCCAACTATTCATCACCTACTCAACTTCTATACCTCTCCAACCCCGAAAGAGTGAATACAGTCATATTGATTCCATTCAAGAAGTACGACTTTGATATCACGATTAGTCATATCTGTCACAAATACAATTTGTTTAAATATACAAATTCATAAAAAGATCTTAGATTGAAGTCCCCTATTTGAACATTATTTATTTTATTTCACCTTTATTTAACCAGGTAAGCTAGTTGATAACAAGTTCTCATTTACAACTGCGACCTGGCCAAGATAAAGCAAAGCAGTGCGACACAAACAACAACACAGAGTTACACATGGAATAAACAAGCGTACAGTCAATAACACAATAGAAAAAAGAATGTCTATATACAGTGTGTGCAAATGGCGTGAGGAGGTAAGGCAATAAATAGGCCATAGTAGCAAAGTAATTACAATTTAGCAGATTAACACTGGAGTGATAGATGAGCAGATGATGATGTGCAAGTAGTGAAACAGGTGTGCAAAAGAGCAGAAAAGTGAATAAAAACAATATGGGGATCAGGTAGGTAGATTGGGTGGGCTATTTACAGATGGACTATGTACAGCTGCAGCCATCGGTTAGATGCTCAGATAGCTGGTGTTTAAAGTTAGTGAGGGAAATGTAAGTCTCCAGCTTCAGCAATTTTTGCAATTCATTCCAGTCACTGGCAGAAGAGAACTGGAAGGAAAGGCGGCCAAAGGAGGTGTTGGCTTTGGGGATGACCAGTGAGATATACCTGCTGGAGCGCGGGTGGGTGTTGTTATCGTGACCAGTGAGCTGAGATAAGGAGGAGCTTTACCTAGCATAGACGTATAGATGACCTGGAGCCAGTGGGTCTGGCTACGAATATGTAGCGAGGGCCAGCCGACTAGAGCATACAGGTCGCAGTGGTGGGTGGTATAAGGGGCTTTGGTAACAAAACGGGTGGCACTGTGATAGACTGCATCCAGTTTGCTGAGTAGAGTATTGGAAGCTATTTTGTAGATGACATCGCCGAAGTCGAGGATCGGTAGGATAGTCAGTTTTACTAGGGTAAGTTTGGCGGCATGAGTGAAGGAAGCTTTGTTGCGTAATAGAAAGCCGATTCTAGATTTGATTTTGCATTGGAGATGTTTGATATGAGTCTGGAAGGAGAGTTTACAGTCTAGCCAGACACCTAGGTATTTGTAGTTGTCCACGTATTCTAGGTCAGAACCGTCCAGAGTAAAAAAAAAAAAAATGTAAAATGTGATGCTAGTGGTGCGGGTGGGTGTGGGCAGCGAACGGTTGAAAAGCATGCATTTGGTTTACTAGCGTTTAAGAGCAGTTGGAGGCCACGGAAGGAGTGTTGTATGGCATTGAAGCTCGTTTGGAGGTTAGTTAACACAGTGTCCAAAGAAGGGCCAGATGTACACATAATGGTGTCGTCTGCATAGAGGGAATCACCCGCAGCAAGAGCGACATCGTTGATATATACAGAGAAAAGAGTCGGCCCGAGAATTTAACCCTGAGGTACCCCCATAGAGACTGCCATAGGTCCGGACAACAGGCCCTCCGATTTGAAACACTGAACTCTGTTTGCGAAGTAGTTGGTGAAGGCAGTCATTTGAGAAACCAAGGCTATTGAGTCTGCCGATAAGAATACGGTGATTGACAGAGTCAAAAGCCTTGGCCAGGTCCATAAAGACGGCTGCACAGTACTGTCTTTTGTCGATGGCGGTTATGATATCGTTTAGTACCTTGAGCGTGGCTGAGGTTCACCCATGACCAGCTCGGAAACCGTATTGCACAGCGGAGAAGGTACAGTGGGATTCGAAATGGTCAGTGATCTGTTTGTTAACTTGGCTTTCGAAGCGTTCAGAAAGGCAGGGCAGGATGGATATAGGTCTATAACAGTTTAGGTCTAGAGTGTCACCCCTTTTGAAGAGGGGGATGACTGCGGCAGCTTTCCAATCTTTAGGGATCTCGTACGATATGAAAGAGAGGTTGAACAGACTGGTAGTAGGGGTTGCAACAATGGCGGCGGATAATTTTAGAAAGAGAGGGTCCAGATTGTCTAGCCCAGCTGATTTGTATCTGCTGTTCAAAATGAAATATTCACTTACTTCTGATATGATTTCCTTGTAATTTGTTAACAATGCAATTAACTATCACTTAATTAATCAAACTGTGTACTGGCCAGCCAGCCATTTTTCTACCTGGCTGGCTGGCTGGCTACACACACAGTGTGTAGGTTATTTACAGTAAGAGATGGGCTTCTATCATCTTCAATCATTCTATTTGGGCTTCGATCTAAAAGGTAGCTAGCAAATGTGAAACGGATTAAAATTACAAGAGTTGACAGCTGTATGAGTTCACCATTTACACAACATATGCTGCAACCTTTTGTAATTTTAATAGTTTGTTTCATATTGGCTGGCTTCCAACAATAGCTGAATTTGCAAAGCTAGAGAGCACCAATTCAGTTTCAGTGGTGTTTGCTTTAATCTTTGCTACCCGGGTTAAATAAAGGTGAAATAAAATAAATAAATAAAAGTTCACTTGCGACAATTTAGCTTTTGCAACGAGACCATTAAATATATTTAAGACAATGGTAGAAGAGTGTAGTTCTGTTCAGTTTGGATTTCAGTTTATTGCTAACCTTATCATAGGGACTTTGAAGCACTAACTTACATCATCTACATGCTGATTCCATCTTTGACGACGCCACATAAATGGAATAGGTACTAGCTAGCTTAATAGTTCATATTTGCGCGCTAGCTCTGCATATTCAGCTAGTGTGTGTGCGCGATTGACTGGATTAACCTCACGTCAGTTACGTGCATTGAGTGCCTTTCAGACAGTAGATACGACCTCTCTGTTACCTAGCAAGCTAAGGAACTGGCAGTGGATCAAACCATTGTGAGGCAAAGGGTGGGGGGGTTGCAATCTTTTGAAACTTAAAAACGCGCTATTAAGTGTCTATAATCAGCACAATTGCTTTCATTGTGTATTATTAATATGATTTAAATTACATAGTTATGTTTCAGTGATATATTGGGGGGACAAATCATATTTTTCCTAGGATGGGGGGGTCGTGTCCCCCCCGTCCCCCCCGGGATTTCCGCCCCTGCCTCTCTGACTCTACAATATCAGGTTCATCATTTGAATGACAGAGAACATTTATAGTGAAGCTAAATGTTAGTTGTATTTGGTGGAAGGGGTTTCTTGCAGGTTTGCTTCAGATCTATAGATTTCATGTAGTACTGGCTACTAATGGCCCATAGTGTTTAGATGACTGTGTGTGAGGAGGCTTGTGTTTATAATGGGAGCACTAGTTGCACTGTCTGTCTATAGGCCTTTCACTGTATATTTACTGTACAAGATGGAGACCACAGTGGTGCTGTATCATACTATAGTGGGGTAATATCTGATACAATACTCCTGTGGTCACAGTGTATAATGAATGGTAGGTTCACACTGGGCACAGACAACAGTTCAACATCTAGTTGAGATTTACATTTGGTTGAGTTGTCAACTAACCGTGAATTCAACGTGAAATCAACAACAAATGTTACCATCTCATTGTATTTAGGTTAAAAGTTGGGTAAAAAAAGACAAAATGCTCTTATGCCGACGACTTTTTGCAAATCCAATTGGTTTTCCATGTTGATTCAACTTTATCACAAAGATTTGTTTGGTTTAATTGATGTGGAAACAGCCTTGATTCATCCAGTTTCTGCCCAGTGAGTTGAGTGTTTGTACAGTAGTTCTCAGTGACACATGTCATTGTCTTCGCCCTCAGCACCTGCAGTAGGTCCCAGCTGCAGCAGTGGACTCTGACTGAGGGAGGTTTTTGTGCGGCTCTAAATCACTGTGTGAACACAGGACCACCGTGGAGACTCTGACAGTAGTAAACTCCTGTATCCTCAGCCTGGAATTTACTGATGGTCAGAGTGAAGTCAACACCATTTCCTCTCCCACTGCCACTGAGCCTGGTGGAAACTCCTGTGAACCTGTCTGATGTGAGATAGATCAGGAGTTTAGGAGCTTCTCCAGACGTCTGATGGTACCAGGCCAGGTAATACTGTGAGCCAGAGTACTGAGTAACTGTACTACTGGCACTACAGTCAATAGAGATAGTTTGACCCGGCTGGACTGATTGAGCTGCAGACTGAGTCAATACATACTGGCCCCAAGACCCTGCAGAGAGAAAGAAGGAAAATATCACATTTAGGAAGGTAAAATATTTGGAAGATTATAACTGTAATTCCTCGTTTACAACATGATGCTTGCATTCTGAAAATGTTCAAAATGTCTCTCACCTTGTGTGTAACAGACCAGAGTCCAGATGAAGATGGTGATGAAAGTCATGGTTGCCGTGGGTTCTGTTTAAATGAAACACAGCTCTCACATGAAGTGTTCAACTCACAGGGCTATAAACACTCCCAGAGCACTGAAGCATGTGATGCCAATGCAAAGTGTCTCTCTATGGAAATGTTCCTCCTGGGCAAATCACTGCACTGTCATTAAGAAAAGTTCTGAAATCCTCCTCCATGTGTTGTCTGAAAGTCATTACAAAAACGTATTTATACTGACACATTCCGTCATTGCTGTGTCAAGCTCTTCTTACGATTACTTGATAAAAATATGATTAACTATTATCAACATAGTGCACAGCAGTTTCCATACTGTTGAAAGTCCAATCTCCTGGAGTTCCAGAGTGTACCAGTAGGGGGCATCAGTGACAAAGTAAGATTCATTGATCAGTTCCATGTTGTGTTAATAATGTCCCCCTCTGTGTCTGGAGGTTTTTGTATAGCGAGTCAGTCAGACTCTATCACTGTGGTTGACTTTTGGTGGAGGGACCAAACTGAGTGTTGGTAGTAAGTATTCCATTTTCGATCTTGACCTCTGTTATCAAAATCCCAATTCATTTTCTTAAAACTATTACAACTACCTTAAATTGAAAGTGGAAATATGTATTTATTTTTGAAGAATTTGTGTTGCATTTATTAACCTTAGAAGTAAATTGAGTTAAATGAAAATGCCTATTCATGATGATATATAAATCAAGGTGCTTATAAAGTGTGTATTAATTTCCAACAATGGTGGTATTGTTGAAATCTGAGAGTAGTTTGGATAAATGTAGGTTTATAAAGAGCGAGAGCCTTGTCTCTATAGTATCAAAGGTTTTTGTATGGCCGTTGCATGAGTTTGTATCACTGTGGTACACTTTTGGTGGAGGCACAAGACTGGATGTTGGAAGTAAGTTAATCTACATCTAATATCTTATTTTTTTAAATCTTAGTTTTACTATCTATTTGCTATATTGCTATCTTATTTTGCAATTGAATTTGATATTTGCTATCTTTTGCAAAGTGCTGCTAAGTTCTGATGTTCATAGTAACCATGTTCCTGGAGAGCTACCCTCCTGTAGGTTTTCACTCCAACCCAAGTTGTAATTAACCTAATTCAGCTTATCAACCAGGTAATTATTAGAATCAGGTGAACTATATTAGGGTTGGCGTGAAAACCTACAGGACAGTAGCTCTACAGGAACAGGGTTGGAGTGAAAACCTACAGGACAGTAGCTCTACAGGAACAGGGTTGGAGTGAAAACCTACAGGACAGTAGCTCTACAGGAACAGGGTTGGAGTGAAAACCTACAGGACAGTAGCTCTACAGGAACAGGGTTGGAGTGAAAACCTACAGGACAGTAGCTCTACAGGAACAGGGTTGGAGAGCCGTGCTCTTACACTATACTTGCTTGTTTTGTCACATAAACTGAAGTTAGGTGAACGATTTGAATTTTAGCAACCAGGAAATGTTTGATTTGATTGATTTGATTTGTGTGATTTCTGCATAATGCATCTTTAAATGTAATATTATTTTTACATGGCTACAGTCAACTGGAATTTACTTCCTCAGCATTATTTTAAACAGATCATCATTTAAGAATTGGTCATACATTCTGTGGAGTTTTCTTTAAAATAATAATAATAATGACTAATGAAATGCCGTTTGATTCCTAGGATTTTATCCTATTACAAAAAGGGAGGAGTGCTGAAATATTTTCATTTAAATAGTAAAAGTTTTGAAGATAGTTGAATGTATTTGAAGGTAATCTGATATAGTTATAATATGCTCCAGTAACTACTCAAAGATAAGTGAAAGAGTAACAGAAAGACTGAGAAGCTGTGTGTTTGAGGGACAGAAACCTGCTGAAAAAAAAACAACTTAGTTTAAAGCTAAGATGTAAAACTGCTGCATCATTATTGTCATATCAGTCTGGTGATTGATTGACAGCTCCCCTCTCTCTAACTTCCCACCTGTCTGCTAGGTGATGTTCGTCCCACCATGACGGTCCTGCCCCCCTCCAGTGTGGAGCTGCAGCAGGGGAAGGCCACTCTCATGTGCCTGGCAAACAAGGGCTTCCCCTCAGACTGGAAGCTGAACTGGAAGGTGGATGGGAGCAGTAGCAGCACCTGGGAGGTGACAGGGAGCCCTGGGGTCCTGGAGAAGGACGGCCACTACAGCTGGAGCAGCACCCTGACCCTCCCTGTCGACCAGTGGAGGAAGGTGGGCTCTGTGACCTGTGAGGCCACCCAGGGCTCCCAGACTCCACTCTCAGAGACACTGAGGAGAGACCAGTGTTCTGATTAATGAGCTCCTCCTCTGACTCCACTGTTTTTACTCTGTTCTGCACTCAGCGCCTCTCCGTCTTACTGATCCAGCACTACTAGCACCACAGGAGGTTGTTGGAACCTTAAATAGGGAGGATGGACTCATAGTTTTGGCTGAAATGGAATAGATGGAATGCTATCGAACTCATCAAACACATTGTTTCCATGTGATCCATACATTTCCATTCACTCCATTCTAGACATTATTATGAGCCGTCCTCCCCTCAGCAGCCTCCTGTGTCTAGCACACTTGTGTGGGAATCCATATCTCTCTGATTCTGATGTCATAGTTCTGCTTGGCTTTCATATCACATGTGTGATGCGCTTTATTGCTGTAATGCTGTTGGTTCTGACATGTTGTGAAAATAAAGACATTCAATCTTTAAAATTATTTGCCTGGATATCATTATTTAATGAGTTTTACTGTTAGACATTGAGACCTTTGTGATTTGTTTAGTTTTCATGAGGAATGGAGAGCTCTGCCATGGAAAATGATTTTACTAATACATTTCAGTTAAATAGCTTTGCTCAATGAATGCTTGGCTGATTGGCCCAAAGTTGGTACCAGTCAAAAGGATATCTACAGCACAGGGGGTTGGTGGCACCTTAATTGGGGAAGACTGGCTCATAGTGACGACTGGAACGGAATAAATGGAATAGTATTGAACTCATCAAACATATGGTTTCTATGTGTTTGATACCCTTCTATTCACTCCATTTCATCCATTATTATGAGCCGTCCTCCCTCAGCAGCCTCCTGTGACCTACAGTGATACTAATACTGAGGACATGTGCTATAAACTCACTGGTCTTCATGATATTACTAATACTGAAACCTTTAGCTATAAACTCACTGGTCTTCATGATATTACTAATACTGAAACCATTAGCTATAAACTCACTGGTCTTCATGATATTACTAATACTGAATCCATTTGCTATAAACTCACTGGTCTTTATGATATTACTAATACTGAAACCATTAGCTATAAACTCACTGGTCTTCATGATATTACTAATACTGAATCCATTAGCTATAAACTCACTGGTCTTCATGATATTACTAATACTGAATCCATTAGCTATAAACTCACTGGTCTTCATGATATTACTAATACTGAATCCATGTGCTATAAACTCACTGGTCTTCATGCTATTACTAGTAACTGAATCCATTATCTATAAAATCACTGGTCTTCATGATATTACTAATACTGAATCCATTATCTATAAAATCTCTGGTCTTCATGATATTACTAATACTGAATCCATTAGCTATAAACTCACTGGTCTTCATGATATTACTAATACTGAATCCATTAGCTATAAACTCACTTGTCTTCATGATATTTCCAATACTGAAGCCATGTGCTCTAAAATCACTGAAACTCTCTGGGGACAGGTGAACATCTGGCTATGGTGCTGCTCTATTCTGGGAGCGTGGCAGTTCCCTGCTCATGCAAATCTGAGTTTCAACCCGACCACAGCTCACAATCTCACAGCCTCAATCTTCTGGGACTGTGGCAGCTGTGTGTTTGACTAGAGAACTGAACATGGACTGGGGAAGCAGATATTACACTGGACTTTGCATAACCCTACTGCGGTCAACAGCACTGCACCCCCCACAGCTACTCACCCAAGCCTTCCCCATTTCTCCTTCTCCCAAATCCAGTCAGCTGATGTTCTGAAAGAGCTGCAAAATCTGGACCCCTACAAATCAGCCCAGCTAGACAATCTGGACCCTTTACTATCCTGTTCAACCTCTCTTTCGTGTCGTTTGAGATTCCAAAAGATTGGAAAGCAGCTGCTGTCATCCCCCTCTTCAAAGGAGGGGACACTCTTGACCCAAACTGCTACAGACCTATATCTATCCTACCCTGCCTTTCTAAGGTCTTCGAAAGCCAAGTCAACAAACAGATTACCGACCATTTCCAATCCCACTGTACCTTCTCCGCTATGCAATCTGGTTTCAGAGCTGGTTATGGGTGCACCTCAGCCACGATCAAGATCCTAAACGATATCGTAACCGCCATCAATAAGAAACAATACTGTGCTGCCATACTCATTGACCTGGCCAAGGCTTTCGACTCTGTCAATCACCACATCCTCATCGGCAGACTCAATAGCCTTGGTTTCTCAAATGATTACCTCGCCTGGTTCACCAACTATTTCTCTGACAGAGTTCAATGTGTCAAATCGGAGGGCCTGTTGTCCGGGCCTCTGGTAGTCTCTGTGGGGGTGCCACAGTGTTCAATTCTTGGGCCAACTCTTTTCTCTGTATACATCAATGATGTTTCTCTTGCTGCTGGTGAGTCTCTGATCCACCTCTACGCAGACGACACCATTCTGTATACTTCTGGCCCTTCTTTGGACACTGTGTTAACAACCCTCCAGACGAGCTTCAATGCCATACAACTCTCCATCCGAGGCCTCCAACTGCTCTTAAATACAAGTAAAACTAAATGCATGCTCTTCAACTGATCGCTGCCTGCACCTGCCCGCCCGTCCAGCATCACTACTCTTTAAGGTTCTGACTTAGAATATGTGGACAACTACAAATACCTAGGTGTCTGGTTAGACTGTAAACTCTCCTTCTAGACTCACATCAAACATCTCCAATCCAAAGTTAAATCTAGAATTGGCTTCCTATTTCGCAACAAAGCATCCTTCACTCATGCTGCCAAACATACCCTCGTAAAACTGACCATACCACCGATCCTCGACTTCGGCGATGTCATTTACAAAATAGCCTCCAATACCCTACTCAATAAACTGGATGCAGTCTATCACAGTGCCACCCGTTTTGTCACCAAAGCCCCATATACTACCCACCACTGCGACCTGTACGCTCTCGTTGGCTGGCCCTCGCTTCATACTCGCCGCCAAAACCACTGGCTCCAGGTCATCTACAAGACCCTGCTAGGTAAAGTCCCCCCTTATCTCCGCTCACTGGTCACCATAGCAGCACCCACCTGTAGCACGCGCTCCAACAGGTATATCTCTCTGGTCACCCCCAAAGCCAATTCATTCTTTGGCCGTCTCTCCTTCCAGTTCTCTGCTGTCAATGACTGGAACGAACTACAAAAATCTCTGAAACTGGAAACACTTATCTCCCTCACTAGCTTTAAGCACCAGCTGTCAGAGCAGCTCACAGATCACTGCACCTGTACATAGCCCATCTATAATTTAGTACATACAACTACCTTTTCCCCTACTGTATTTATTTATTTTGCTCCTTTGCACTCCATTATTTCTATTTCTACTTTGCACTTTCTTCCAATGCAAATCCACCATTCCAGTGTATTACTTGCTATATTGTATTTACTTTGCCACCATGGCCTTTTTTGCCTTTACCTCCCTTATCTCACCTCATGTCACGTCCTGACCAGTAAAAGGGGTTATTTGTTATAGTAGTTTGGTCAGGGCGTGGCAGGGTGTGTTTGTTTTGTGTGTTTTGGGGTTTTGATGTATGTTCTATATTTTCTTTTTCTATGTTCATTCTATATTCCCTATCTATGTTTTGTATTTCTGTGTTTTGGCCTGGTATGGCTCTCAATCAGGGAAAGCTGTACATCGTTGTCGCTGATTGGGAGCCATACTTAGGTAGCCCTTTTTCCACCTGTCTGGTGTGGGAAGTTGTTTTTGCATTGCTGTGAGAAGCCTGTGAAATTGTTAGTTCGTTGTGTTGTTTCTTGTTTTGGTTTTGCTGGTTCACCGTTTATATTAAAGTATGATGAACCCAACCCACGCTGCGCCTTGGTCTCATTCCAACAACGGACGTTACAGAACTTCCCACCACAAGAAGACCAAGCAGCGGGGTAAGGAGCTGGAGAGGAGCTATCTAGAGTCATGGACTTGGGAAGAGATTCTAGACGGACAGGGACCCTGGAGACAAGCGGGAGTATACCGTCGCCCGCCGGAGGAGATAGAGGCAGCGAAGGCAGTTACAACCCAGCCAGGACGGGTTGTGCAGGCTGTGCGCTCCAGACCTCCAGTACGTCTTCGAGACCCGGTCTATCCTGTGCCTGCGCCCAGAGCCAGGCCTCCTGCATGTCTCCCCAGCCTGGTGAATCCTGTGCCTGCGCCCAGAGCCAGGCCTACTGCAAGTCCCGCCAGTCCGGAGCCGCCAGAACCGCCCACCTGTCCGGCGCAGCCAGAGCCGCCTGCCTGTTCCCAACTATTCATCACCTACTCAACTTCTATACCTCTCCAACCCCGAAAGAGTGAATACAGTCATATTGATTCCATTCAAGAAGTACGACTTTGATATCACGATTAGTCATATCTGTCACAAATACAATTTGTTTAAATATACAAATTCATAAAAAGATCTTAGATTGAAGTCCCCTATTTGAACATTATTTATTTTATTTCACCTTTATTTAACCAGGTAAGCTAGTTGATAACAAGTTCTCATTTACAACTGCGACCTGGCCAAGATAAAGCAAAGCAGTGCGACACAAACAACAACACAGAGTTACACATGGAATAAACAAGCGTACAGTCAATAACACAATAGAAAAAAGAATGTCTATATACAGTGTGTGCAAATGGCGTGAGGAGGTAAGGCAATAAATAGGCCATAGTAGCAAAGTAATTACAATTTAGCAGATTAACACTGGAGTGATAGATGAGCAGATGATGATGTGCAAGTAGTGAAACAGGTGTGCAAAAGAGCAGAAAAGTGAATAAAAACAATATGGGGATCAGGTAGGTAGATTGGGTGGGCTATTTACAGATGGACTATGTACAGCTGCAGCCATCGGTTAGATGCTCAGATAGCTGGTGTTTAAAGTTAGTGAGGGAAATGTAAGTCTCCAGCTTCAGCAATTTTTGCAATTCATTCCAGTCACTGGCAGAAGAGAACTGGAAGGAAAGGCGACCAAAGGAGGTGTTGGCTTTGGGGATGACCAGTGAGATATACCTGCTGGAGCGCGGGTGGGTGTTGTTATCGTGACCAGTGAGCTGAGATAAGGAGGAGCTTTACCTAGCATAGACGTATAGATGACCTGGAGCCAGTGGGTCTGGCTACGAATATGTAGCGAGGGCCAGCCGACTAGAGCATACAGGTCGCAGTGGTGGGTGGTATAAGGGGCTTTGGTAACAAAACGGGTGGCACTGTGATAGACTGCATCCAGTTTGCTGAGTAGAGTATTGGAAGCTATTTTGTAGATGACATCGCCGAAGTCGAGGATCGGTAGGATAGTCAGTTTTACTAGGGTAAGTTTGGCGGCATGAGTGAAGGAAGCTTTGTTGCGTAATAGAAAGCCGATTCTAGATTTGATTTTGCATTGGAGATGTTTGATATGAGTCTGGAAGGAGAGTTTACAGTCTAGCCAGACACCTAGGTATTTGTAGTTGTCCACGTATTCTAGGTCAGAACCGTCCAGAGTAAAAATAAAAAAAATGTAAAATGTGATGCTAGTGGTGCGGGTGGGTGTGGGCAGCGAACGGTTGAAAAGCATGCATTTGGTTTACTAGCGTTTAAGAGCAGTTGGAGGCCACGGAAGGAGTGTTGTATGGCATTGAAGCTCGTTTGGAGGTTAGTTAACACAGTGTCCAAAGAAGGGCCAGATGTACACATAATGGTGTCGTCTGCATAGAGGGAATCACCCGCAGCAAGAGCGACATCGTTGATATATACAGAGAAAAGAGTCGGCCCGAGAATTTAACCCTGAGGTACCCCCATAGAGACTGCCATACGTCCGGACAACAGGCCCTCCGATTTGAAACACTGAACTCTGTTTGCGAAGTAGTTGGTGAAGGCAGTCATTTGAGAAACCAAGGCTATTGAGTCTGCCGATAAGAATACGGTGATTGACAGAGTCAAAAGCCTTGGCCAGGTCCATAAAGACGGCTGCACAGTACTGTCTTTTGTCGATGGCGGTTATGATATCGTTTAGTACCTTGAGCGTGGCTGAGGTTCACCCATGACCAGCTCGGAAACCGTATTGCACAGCGGAGAAGGTACAGTGGGATTCGAAATGGTCAGTGATCTGTTTGTTAACTTGGCTTTCGAAGCGTTCAGAAAGGCAGGGCAGGATGGATATAGGTCTATAACAGTTTAGGTCTAGAGTGTCACCCCTTTTGAAGAGGGGGATGACTGCGGCAGCTTTCCAATCTTTAGGGATCTCGTACGATATGAAAGAGAGGTTGAACAGACTGGTAGTAGGGGTTGCAACAATGGCGGCGGATAATTTTAGAAAGAGAGGGTCCAGATTGTCTAGCCCAGCTGATTTGTATCTGCTGTTCAAAATGAAATATTCACTTACTTCTGATATGATTTCCTTGTAATTTGTTAACAATGCAATTAACTATCACTTAATTAATCAAACTGCTAAAAAACGATAACTACCGAACCAAAATAATGTTGTGCCTGGTTAATGTATAACTGCTAAACACTGTACATTTCTATATTTTTACCTCGTAAATGTAGAAATTTGACATCAATTTATGTTGGAAGGTAAAACCAAATGATATATGAATGTGGCTGTAAATTCTACATCATTCTACATCAACCATTTTAATTTGCCCAAATTACGTTGGTAACCAGTTTATAACATCAACCTCAGGGGTTAAGGGCTGTATCCAGGCACTCCGAGTTGCGTAGTGCTTACGAACAGCCCTTAGCCGTGGTATATTGGCCATATACCACACACCCTCGTGCCTTATTGCTTAATTATAGTGTACTGTTGAAATACCTGGGTTGTATATAACAATATATTCCTGTCATTATCTGAATTTCATTGATACACTGCAAGCTGATGAATTTCAAGAAGAGAGACAGGCGATACTGTATCAGTAGAGAAGCTGATTTTGCACAATGTTGCATGGGGTAGAAATGGCATACAACATGACTGTGTAAAAAGGCTGCTATTGTGAACCACTAATCTAAATTAGGGTTGGTGAAGTCCTGTGGTTCGGGTGTGGAATGGGAACTGTTTGTCTTGTTCGGTCTCATGACTTGTTTTTCTGTCCATGTGTACCTGTTTTGTAGTACCGGATGCTGGAGTGAGTAGTCGTGCTGTACTTCGCTCCGCGGGTAATATTACATTTCATTACATTACATTACAACGGAACAACGGAACAATTTGATTAGTGTAATGTTAGCTAGCTAGCTACATAGTTGTCTTTGCATCAAGGACAAAGGTGTAGCTAAAGGTGTTGGTGTAGCTTTGAGAAACAAACTTTGAGAAACTAACAAGGTTAGCTAGCCAGCTGTATTCGTTCGTTCGCGCCGTTTTCCAAACGGCGTCAACACCACAGCCACAGCCACTGCTAGCTAGCCTGTTGGGGCTAGGGGGCAGTATTGAGAATTTTGAATATGTGCCCATTTTTAACTGCCTCCTACACCAACTCAGAAGCTAGATTATGCATATTATTAACAGATTTGGATAGAAAACACTCTGAATTTTCTAAAACCGTTTGAATGGTGTCTGTAAGTATAACAAAACTCATATGGCAGGCAAAAACCTGAGAAAAATACAAGCAGGAAATGAGAATTTTGTGGCTGTACTATTTTCGAGTCATTGCTAATAGATCACACAGTGACAAAGGATTCAGTTCGCACTTCCTACGGCTTCCACTAGATGTCAACGATCTTTATAAAGTTGTTTGAAGCGTCTATGATGAACAGAGAACGAATGAGAAGGAAGAGAAGTTGACGTCCCTGGGATGTCGTCACTTCATTATTGCGCGCACCTGCGCGTTCATGTGAGGCGAGACATTTTTCAAAATGTTTTTCAAGACACAGGAGAGGTCGGGTTGAAATATTACTGATGTTTCACGTTAAAAATGGCCCTAAAGATTGATGCTAAACAACGTTTGAATTTCCTGCCATGGTATCTTGTCAATAAATCCTGTTACCGGGATCAGAGCGGGAAGGGGTCCTCTAGAGGCTAGCCAACTTTACCAACTAGCAGTACTGTAGAAACGAAATACATTACAACGGAATGATTTGATTAGTGTAATGTTAGCTAGCTACATAGTTGTCTCTGTAACAAAGATAAAAGATAAAGGTAAACGCAGCCACTGCTAGCTAGCCAACTCTACCAGCTAGCAGTACTGTATCATTTTTAGTCAATAAGATTTTTGCAACGTAAGCTTAACTTTCTGAACTTTCGAGTTGTGTAGTCCACTTGTGTAGCTAGCAGGACTGACTTTGTGTTAGCTAGCCAACGTTTAATTACTTCTGCGTTATGAAAGGAACTAGACACGGACACGAATGATCCATTGGTAGCTTGTTGTAACCAAGTATTGGTGCTAACCATGTGTTATTGGATGCTAGCATGCTAGTTAGCTACGGCGTCATAGGATACGGTGCACTGGGTGGGTTTCACGGAAGAATACTGTACCAAGTTATCTAGCAGAATAAACTAAGTTTGAGCCTATTCCTGGAAACATTGAACCACTGTAGTTTACATCAATTATAATTTCTAAAGTGGAAGTTGGAAAAGTTATATTTGAGTGTTTCAGTGAATGGTTAGTGAGGGAGGCCCTGCTCTCTCGCTTCCCCAGTTGTTTAGTTGATTTTCATTCCAATCTCCTTTGCATTAGCGTAGCCTCTCCTGTAGCCTGTAAACTATGTGTCTGTCTATCCCTGTTCTCTCCTCTCTGCACAGGCCACACAAACGCTTCACACCGCATGGCCGCTGCCACTCTAACCTGGTGGTCCCAGCGCGCACGACCCACGTGGAATTCCAGCTCTCTTGCTATCTCTCTCAGAATGACCTTCTTGATCCAAATCAGTCAGGTTTCAAGACTGGTCATTCAACTGAGACTGCTCTTCTCTGTGTCACGGAGGCTCTCCGCACTGCTAAAGCTAACTCTCTCGCCTCTGCTCTCATCCTTCTAGATCTATCTGCTGCCTTTGATACTGTGAACCATCAGATCCTCCTCTCCACCCTCTCCGAGTTGGGCATCTCCAGCGCGGCTCACTCTTGGATTGCGTCCTACCTGACAGGTCGCTCCTACCAGGTGGCGTGGCGAGAATCCGTCTCCGCACCACGTGCTCTCACCACTGGTGTCCCCCAGGGCTCAGTTCTAGGCCCTTTCCTATTCTTTTTATACACCAAGTCACTTGGCTCTGTCATATCCTCACATGGTCTCTCCTATCATTGCTACGCAGATGACACACAATCAATCTTCTCCTTTCCCCCTTCTGATAACCAGGTGGCGAATCGCATCTCTGCATGTCTGGCAGACATATCAGTGTGGATGACGGATCACCACCTCAAGCTGAACCTCGGCAAGACAGAGCTGCTCTTCCTCCCGGGGAAGGACTGCCCGTTCCATGATCTCGCCATCACGGTTGACAACTCCATTGTGTCCTCCTCCCAGAGTGCTAAGAGCCTTGGCGTGAACCTGGACAACACCCTGTCGTTCTCCGCTAACATCAAGGCGGTGACCCGATCCTGTAGGTTCATGCTCTACAACATTCGCAGAGTACGACCCTGCCTCACACAGGAAGCGGCGCAGGTCCTAATCCAGGCACTTGTCATCTCCCGTCTGGATTACTGCAACTCGCTGTTGGCGGGGCTCCCTGTCTCTGCCATTAAACCCCTACAACTCAACCAGAACGCCGCAGCCCGTCTGGTGTTCAACCTTCCCAAGCTCTCTCACGTCACCCCGCTCCTCCGCACACTCCACTGGCTTCCAGTTGAAGCTCGCATCTGCTACAAGACCATGGTGCTTGCCTACGGAGCTGTGAGGGGAACGGCACCTCCGTACCTTCAGGCTCTGATCAGTCCCTACACCCAAAGAAGGGCACTGCGTTCATCCACCTCTGGCCTGCTCGCCTCCCTACCTCTGCGGAAGCACAGTTCCCGCTCAGCCCAGTCAAAACTGTTCGCTGCCCTGGCACCCCAATGGTGGAACAAGCTCCCTCATGACGCCAGGACAGCGGAGTCAATCACCACCTTCCGGAGACACCTGAAACCCCACCTCTTTAAGGAATACCTGGGATAGGATTAAGTAATCCTTCTAACCCCCCCCCCCACCCTCCCCCCCAAAAAGATATAGATGTACTATTGTAAAGTGGTTGTTCCACTGGATATCATAAGGTGAATGCACCAATTTGTAAGTCGCTCTGGATAAGAGCGTCTGCTAAATGACGTAAATGTAAATGTGTACCTTATTAAAAAGATACAACCATTTGAAATAATAATGGTATACAACACCGTGTTACAGTTTTACAGTAGCCAACTGCTTCACAATACCCCTATTTCTGATGCTTTATACGTACAGTATGTACTGTATAAGGATAATACTGACAACTGCTTCACAATACCCCTATTTCTGATGCTTTATACGTACAGTATGTACTGTATAAGGATAATACTGACATACAATAAGACTGACATACAGTGCGATTAGAAAGTATTCATACCCCTTGAATTATGCCACATTTTGTTGTGTTACAGCCTGAATTCAAAAATAAATTAAAATGATTAATGACCAAGTGAAAACATGTTTTGGAAAACCTTTGCAAATGTATTGAAAATGAAATATAGAACCAGCTAAATTACACAAGTATTCACAGCGCTGAGTCAATACTTTGTAGAACCACCTTTGGCAGTGATTACAGCTGTGAGTCTTTCTGGGTAAGTCTCTAAGAGCTTTCCACACTTGGATTGTGCAACATTTCCCCATTACTCTTTTGAAAATTCTTCAAGCTCTGTCAAATTGGTTGTTGATCATTGATAAATATAAATGTTTAGGTTTTGCCATAGATTATTTTAAGTCAAAACTGTAACTCGGCCACTCCGGAACATTCACTGTCTTCTTGGTATGCAACTCCAGTGTAGATTTGTCTCATTTTAGGTTATAGTCCTGCTGAAAGGTGAATTTGTTTCCCACTGTCTGGTAGAAAGCAGACTGAACCAGGTTTTACTCCAGGATTTTGCCTGTGCTTGGCTCCATTCCATTTATTTTTTTATCCTGAAAAACTCCCCGGTCCTTAACAATTACAAGCATACCCATAACATGAAGCAGTTAACACTATGTTTGAAAATGTGGAGAGTGGTACTCAGTAATGTGTTGTATTGGATTTGCCCCGAACATAACACTTCGTATTCAGGACAAAGAATGAATTGTCTCATTTTGTTTCAGTATTATTTTGGTGCCTTGTTGCAAACAGGATGCATTTTTTGAAATATTTTGTATTTTGTACAGGCTTCCTTCTTTTCACTCTGTAAACTAGATTAGTATTGTGGAGTAACTACAATGTTGTTGATCCATCCTCCGATTTCTCCTATCACAGCCATTAAACTCTGTGACTGTTTTAAAGTCACCATTTGGCCTCATGGTGAAATTCCTTCCTCTCTGGCAACTGAGTTAGGAAGGACGCTTGTATCTTTGTAATGACTGGGTGTATTGATGCACCATCCAAAGTGTAATTAATAACTTCAATAACTAAATGTTATATCCTGAACTCATTTAGGATGCCCATAACAAAAGGGTTGAATACTTGTTGACTCGAGACAATTCAGCTTTCACTTTTTATTAATTTGTAAACAGTTCTTAGGACATTATTTGTCTTTGACATTATGGGAGATTGTGTGTAGGCCAGTGACACAAAATATTAATTTAATCTATTTTAAATTCAGGCTGGAAAAAAACTGTGGAAAAGTCAAAGGGTGTGAATACTTTCTGAAGGCACTGTATTTCTGAACATGCTCACAACCTGCCATTGGATTCAAATGATTTAAAACATTGTGCGTGTCAAGTTATGGTCAAATACTCTGTGGAAAATGATATTTACCCTCTACTATAATTTGAAAATGATATTTACCATCTACTGTTCTTTCCATTCAGTACTTCAAAAAGAATAGCAAGTTAGATTTGATTTTGCTTGAATGACTCAAGAGTGACTCAAGAGTGAAAGGCCTGTGAAACCCCAATGAATGCACAATCAAAGTTCTGAACATAAGATAGAGGGCATTACAAGTGTTATGAATTTCAAGTTTTGTACTTAGAGTTTTGAAAATATACCACTTACATCTGAAAATGTGCAAGTTCCCCAGAACCGTATAAAAAGAAAGTTACCCATTAGATTTTGTTGGGAGCATATGCAGGGTGTGCAACGCATATCTATGTAGAGTGTACTACTTTCTATCTTTCTATTTATACAGTTAGTCAGCACCTCTACAATAAATGCTGGGTGTATGGAAGCTCATCATTTTTTCCACCTGATCATAATCCCTCAAAAACTGTTTATAGTTTCATAATATGTTTTAAACTACAGTATGTCAATCTCAAGCTTTTTTTCAAATTTTGAACCTCAAGGCATGTTCCTTTGGGTGCAGATAAAGTTGTTTGTCCGTTGTACCAAATGTGTTGTTACATCTGACATATGGCAAGTTCTACCTTCATTTGGTTCAGAATGATTTTTTGGGGGCGGTGTTGGCAAGTTGGCGCACTACTGTTGCGAGTTAGACTGAAACTAAAATGGTTAAACCCATTTTGGGCATCAGAGTGGTTTAAGGTTTGAAATGCATGCTTTAATTGATCTATTTAGGCAGAAATGTTGTTGCGTAGATCTAGTGTGTTTTTCCATTGTGCTCACTGCTCAAATACCTGATTTTGACATACAATGAGGCAACTTCACAAGTATGACGAAAATATTCCAACACAGCTCTTCCGCAACACAGCTCTTCTGAACCAAAGCAGAAGTACATGTACTGTAAGATAAACTTATTCATGGTAACCAAATATATGTATTTATTCATAGGGAAAGCTGACAGAAGCAACATAATTTAGGCTTTGACCAATGGAGGTCAAGCTTGAAGGGCGTTAGATCACCAAAATAACAAATCTAGGCTAACCTATGGATACCTAGAAAGTACAGCCTATACAGTCAGCAACCCAAATGTAGGTTTTGTTGAGGACAAAATAGCAGGGGCAATGGGCCTCTTATTTGGCTGCTCTAAAAACCAAGTCAAGAACACCTAAAAAAGCTATTTATTTTTGAGAGTACCCTGATTTGTTAAGGTTAGGGTTAGGGGGTTTGATTATGGGTAGGCTGAGGGTTAGAATTAGGGGTTGGCATTCCAGTCACATGCCTTTAGTCACACCAGCGGGGCACAGCTTCAGACATCAGATATTTGTGACCTGCATCCTGCTGTCGCCCCTCGATGACGACTTGGGCTGCTCACGGATCCTCCGCGAGGCGAAGGCGTACAGGAAGGGGTCCAGACAGCTGTTAAAAAACGTAAAGGTCCGGACGACACGCGCTGCGGCGCTTCTGTGTCTCAGCAGCGCTGCCGACGCCTCTGGCCAGGATGTCTGCAGCGCAATGCCGGCGATATCTACCACATTGACAATGTGCACAGGGATCCAGAGGATGAAGAAGGCGACCACCACACTGGTAACCAGCCGCGTCAACTTTGCACTGCTGAACAGCGCCGTCTGGTTCACCCGCCGGTGGAGGCAGCAGTAGGACGTGACCAGCACAGAGAAAGGAACCACGAACCCTAAAAGGGTCTCCAAGAGGAGGACAGCAACTCTTTCAGCATCGGAGCCCGTGTGTCGCTGGCACTTGAGCTCGCCATCGCGCACATCGCGAGTGGCAACGGCGGGGGCAGTCAGGGCACTGGCGAGCCCCCACAGGGCCAGGAGCAGCACTGCCTCCCCCTTGCGCCCCAGCCTGTTCCACATCTGCGGGTAGAGCACCTGGAGGTAGCGCTGGACACCGAGTAGAGTGACCGTTAGCACGTTAGCATACAGGCTGAGGTAGAGCAAGAAGGTAGCTAACTTGCATGCAGCACGGCCCAGAGTCCAGCGGTACAGGAGAGTATAGATCCACACGGGCACCGTGGCCAGGCACAGGACGTCGGAGGAAGCCAGGTTCAGCATGAGGCACAGGGTGAAGTTGGGGCGTTGGGACGAGCGGCACAGGATGACCACCAGGACAGCTATGTTACCAGGGAGGCCCAGCGCACAGCACAGCCCCAGGACGGTGCTCGAAATCAGGCGGCCCGAATTCAAGGATGTGGAGTCCAAGCTAGAGTTGCTGGAGGAGTTCATGTTCACCGTGGTCCGTGAAAGAATAAGAGCTATCTTGAAGACAGTAGACTTTAGACATCTAATTCTTTAGTTTCTCCTTCTTGAAATCCTCACAAGTTTGTTATCTTCTCTTGAACTCTTGTCATAGAGTGATAATAAGGAAACTGATGTGGGTAAACTTCCTCTGGTCAGCTTCCTCCTGAGAAAGCTGTGTGTGTGTGTGTGTGTGTGTGTGTGTGTGTGTGTGTGTGTGTGTGTGTGTGTGTGTGTGTGTGTGTGTGTGTGTGTGTGTGTGTGTGTGTGTGTGTGTGTGTGTGTGTGTGTGTGTGAGAGAGAGAGAGCGTCTGAGTGTGAGTCAGAGAGAGAGAGATATTTGTGTTTGTGGTTAACAAATAGATACTTACCATTTTGTTATTAAGGCTACAGACAACTTGATTCTCATCAATAGACACATGACACTGAGAAGATAGTTTTAAGCTATAGGCAAAACATATAAAGTAGATTGTAGGTGCGTCTAGGGGCAAGCCACACAGTTTTTATATATGTATCCCCCATTTAATAATTCATATTCTTATGTGATTTTATCTTGTGCAAAAAGTTTTAATGATTTTAACTTTTGACAGATAAATGGATGTGTAATGCGTTTAATCCATCTCTGGGTTGTTGGCTCTCTTTGAATGTATGGCCATAGTTTAATGCTTCCATTTAGTGGCAAAATAAGTCTAGAAAAACTACAATTCTTCCCTGCAACAGATTCTAGCATAAATCTACCATGACTGCTATCTTCTGTTATCTTAATTTGGGAAATTATTGACAACAACTGGACATTTGTATAAAGCACATTTACATGGAGATACACATATACTTCCATTATCGTGTTTCTTTAACTCACATCGTCGATCTTGTGCGTTTTTTAAATTATTATATTTTCTATATTATTATATATAATTAGTAGTAGTAGTATTATCATCGGGCAGGCTAACAGGCAGGTGAATCAAAACTAGGACTGAAGGCTGTAACTGGTTCTCACAAACGAGCTAGGAAAAGGCTTAGTAGAGTCAAAATGAACAATACCTCACAAAGGTACAAACAGAATGAACTGAACTAAATAAGGAGCTGATGAGACCAAGTGAGTAACTAACACAGGTGAAATCAATGAACAAAAATGAAAGACAGGGCTACGTTCAAGAACACAACGAATCAGAACACAAGGCTGACTAAGATAATAAGTATAGAACTTTACATCATGATTGAGTTAGTTTCATTTTCCAACTATTATCTTTTGTCAGTTAAAACCTCATCATTTTACCAGAACCGTTCTCTGTCACCATCTCAAACAGCCAGTCCATTCATTCCAACCACAATACACAATCCTTATCAAAAGTCACGGAGTCAGAAAGCGATCAGATCCAATGTGGACTAGGTGGGTCTTTCAATACCAGTCGAGGTCAATCGAGACCCGTCAATTCAGATGGGATGGAGTGCATAGAATCATTATGAACTAACAGCGCGGAAGACAGAAAAGAAAATGACTCTTGCGGTTCAGCGGTTGTCAGTCAATCAATCATCACTGTCAAACATCGTTGTCCTCTTCTGAGGAGGAGCGCATCATGCCGCCGCTGTCGTCACCAGGAGGCGGAGTTGCTCCAGGGACTCCTGGAAGTCGGTCAGCTCAGGCCCCTGGGAGAGGAAGCTGGGGGCGATGCGGCGGGGGTCCAGGGTGCTGGCACCGCGGTGCAGCTCTGACAGCCAAGGGCCCAGGGCCAGAGACGACTGCAGGGAGGTGAGCACGGGGACGGAGGGGACCGCTCTGTGGAAGAGAGGATAGGAAGAGGGAGATAAGGTTAGAGGGATGGACCTGACAATGACAAGCGAGACTGTTGGATACAAGCATATTGAGACATGTCTTTAGAGCAGAGTATAGGCATAGAATATTATAGTAGCATATACATGGAGGTTGAGATGTGACATTAGGTTAGAGAGATGGACCTGGCAATATTGAGAGTAACAATTAAATACAGACATAGGCATATATGTGAAAGAGAAAATTGAATAGACTTATTTACAGATAGATATCATCCTCTTCCGAGGAGGTGCGCATCGAGCCGGCGCTGTCATCGCGGTAACAGAAGGTCCAGGCGGACCAAACTGCCCTGAAGGTCATGGGTGTGAGGCAATATCCCTCCCTGCGGACTATTTTTGAATAGATAATTATCAGACAAGCTCAGAAAATTATTTCAGATCCCTCCCATGTCCTTTACTAGGGAACCCTCCTCCCCTCAGACAGACTCTATAGGGTCCCTCCTCCCCACAGACAGACGATATAGTGTCCCTCCTCCCCTCAGACAGACACTATAGGGTCCCTCATCCCCTCAGACAGACTCTATAGAGTCCCTCCTCCACTCAGACAGTCGATATAGTGTCCCTCCTCCCCTCAGACAGACACTATAGGGTCCCTACTCCATTCAGACAGACGCTATAGGGTCCCTCCTCCCCTCAGACAGACTCTATAGGGTCCCTCCTCCCCTCAGACAGACACTATAGGGTCCCTCCTCCCCTCAGACAGACACTATAGGGTCCCTCCTCCCCTCAGATTGACACTATAGGGTCGCTCCTCCACTCAGACAGTCGATATAGGGTCCCTCCTTCATTCAGACAGACGCTATAGGGTCCCTCCTTCATTCAGACAGACGCTATAGGGTCCCTCCTCCATTCAGACAGACGCTATAGGGTCCCTCCTCCATTTAGACAGACACTATAGGGTCCCTCCTCCCCTCAGACAGACACTATAGGGTCCCTCCTCCATTCAGACAGAATCTATAGGGTCCCTCCTCCCCTCCGAAAGTCGATATAGTGTCCCTCCTCCCCTCAGACAGACGCTTTAGTGTCCCTCCTCCCCTCAGACAGACTCTATAGTGTCCCTCCTCCCCTCAGACAGACTCTAAAGGGTCCTCCTCCACTCAGACAGTTGATATAGTGTCCCTCCTCCCCTCAGACAGACGCTATAGGGTCCCTCCTCCCCTCAGACAGACTCTATAGGGTCCCTCCTCCCCTCAGACAGACGCTATAGGGTCCCTCCTCCCCTCAGACAGACTCTATAGGGTCCCTCCTCCACTCAGACAGTGAATATAGTGTCCCTCCTCCCCTCAGACAGACGCTATAGTGTCCCTCCTCCCCTCAGACAGACTCTATAGGGTCCCTCCTCCCCTGAGACAGACACTATAGGGTCCCTCCTCCCCTCAGATAGACAGTATAGGGTCCCTCCTCCACTCAGACAGTCGATATAGTGTCCCTCCTCCATTCAGACAGACACTATTGGGTCCCTCCTCCATTCAGACAGACACTATAGGGTCAATTCTCCATTCAGACAGACGCTATAGGGTCCCTCCTCCATTCAGACAGACACTATAGGGTCCCTCCTCCCCTCAGACAGACACTATAGGGTTCCTCCTCCATTCAGACAGACTCTATAGTGTCCCTCCTCCCCTCAGACAGACTCTATAGGGTCCCTCCTCCCCTCTGACAGTCGATATAGTGTCCCTCCTCCCCTCAGACAGACGCTATAGTGTCCCTCCTCCCCTCAGACAGACTCTATAGTGTCCCTCCTCCCCTCAGACAGTCGATATAGTGTCCCTCCTCCCCTCAGACAGACGCTATAGGGTCCCTACTCCACTAAGACAGTCGATATAGTGTCCCTCCTCCCCTCAGACAGACGCTATAGGGTCCCTCCTGCCCTCAGACAGACTCTATAGGTTCCCTCCTCCCCTCAGACAGACGCTATAGGGTCCCTCCTCCCCTCAGACAGACTCTATAGGGTCCCTCCTCCACTGAGACAGTCGATACAGTGTCCCTCCTCCCCTCAGACAGACGCTATAGGGTCCCTCCTCCCCTCAGACAGACTCTATAGGGTCCCTCCTCCATTCAGACAGACAATATAGGGTCCCTCCTCCCCTCAGACAGACTCTAAAGGGTCCCTCCTCCCTCAGACAGACGCTATAGGGTCCCTCCTTCTCTCAGACAGACTCTATAGGGTCCTCCTCCACTCAGACAGTTGATATAGTGTCCCAACTCCACTAAGACAGTCGATATAGTGTCCCTCCTCCCCTCAGACAGACGCTATAGGGTCCCTCCTGCCCTCAGACAGACTCTATAGGTTCCCTCCTCCCCTCAGACAGTCGATATAGTGTCCCTCCTCCCCTCAGACAGACACTATAGGGTCCCTCCTCCATTCAGACAGACGCTATAGGGTCCCTCCTCCCCTCAGACAGACTCTATAGGGTCCCTCCTCCCCTCAGACAGACACTATAGGGTCCCTCCTCCCCTCAGACAGACACTATAGGGTCCCTCCTCCCCTCAGATTGACACTATAGGGTCCCTCCTCCACTCAGACAGTCGATATAGGGTCCCTCCTCCATTCAGACAGACGCTATAGGGTCCCTCCTCCATTCAGACAGACGCTATAGGGTCCCTCCTCCATTCAGACAGACGCTATAGGGTCCCTCCTCCATTTAGACAGACACTATAGGGTCCCTCCTCCCCTCAGACAGACACTATAGGGTCCCTCCTCCATTCAGACAGAATCTATAGGGTCCCTCCTCCCCCCCGAAAGTCGATATAGTGTCCCTCCTCCCCTCAGACAGACGCTTTAGTGTCCCTCCTCCCCTCAGACAGACTCTATAGTGTCCCTCCTCCCCTCAGACAGACTCTAAAGGGTCCTCCTCCACTCAGACAGTTGATATAGTGTCCCTCCTCCCCTCAGACAGACGCTATAGTGTCCCTCCTCCCCTCAGACAGACTCTATAGGGTCCCTCCTCCCCTGAGACAGACACTATAGGGTCCCTCCTCCCCTCAGATAGACAGTATAGGGTCCCTCCTCCACTCAGACAGTCGATATAGTGTCCCTCCTCCATTCAGACAGACACTAATGGGTCCCTCCTCCATTCAGACAGACACTATAGGGTCAATTCTCCATTCAGACAGACGCTATAGGGTCCCTCCTCCATTCAGACAGACACTATAGGGTCCCTCCTCCCCTCAGACAGACACTATAGGGTTCCTCCTCCATTCAGACAGACTCTATAGTGTCCCTCCTCCCCTCAGACAGACTCTATAGGGTCCCTCCTCCCCTCTGACAGTCGATATAGTGTCCCTCCTCCCCTCAGACAGACGCTATAGTGTCCCTCCTCCCCTCAGACAGACTCTATAGTGTCCCTCCTCCCCTCAGACAGTCGATATAGTGTCCCTCCTCCCCTCAGACAGACGCTATAGGGTCCCTACTCCACTAAGACAGTCGATATAGTGTCCCTCCTCCCCTCAGACAGACGCTATAGGGTCCCTCCTGCCCTCAGACAGACTCTATAGGTTCCCTCCTCCCCTCAGACAGACGCTATAGGGTCACTCCTCCCCTCAGACAGACTCTATAGGGTCCCTCCTCCATTCAGACAGACAATATAGGGTCCCTCCTCCCCTCAGACAGACTCTAAAGGGTCCCTCCTCCCTCAGACAGACGCTATAGGGTCCCTCCTCCTCTCAGACAGACTCTATAGGGTCCCTCCTCCACTCAGACAGTCGATATATTGTCCCTCCTCCCCTCAGACAGACGCTATAGGGTCCCTCCTCCATTCAGACAGACGCTATAGGGTCCCTCCTCCCTCAGACAGACGCTATAGTGTCCCTCCTCCCCTCAGACAGACGCTATAGGGTCCCTCCTCCCCTCAGACAGACTCTATAGGGTCCCTCCTCCCCTCAGATAGACACTATAGGGTCCCTCCTCCACTCAGACAGTCGATATAGTGTCCCTCCTCCATTCAGACAGACGCTATAGTGTCCCTCCTCCCCTCAGACAGACTCTATAGTGTCCCTCCTCCCCTCAGACAGTCGATATAGTGTCCCTCCTCCCCTCAGACAGACGCTATAGGGTCCCTTCTCCACTAAGACAGTCGATATAGTGTCCCTCCTCCCCTCAGACAGACGCTATAGGGTCCCTCCTGCCCTCAGACAGACTCTATAGGGTCCCTCCTCCCCTCAGACAGACGCTATAGGGTCCCTCCTCCCCTCAGACAGACTCTATAGGGTCCCTCCTCCACTGAGACAGTCGATACAGTGTCCCTCCTCCCCTCAGACAGACGCTATAGGGTCCCTCCTCCCCTCAGACAGACTCTATAGGGTCCCTCCTCCATTCAGACAGACAATATAGGGTCCCTCCTCCCCTCAGACAGACTCTAAAGGGTCCCTCCTCCCTCAGACAGACGCTATAGGGTCCCTCCTTCTCTCAGACAGACTCTATAGGGTCCCTCCTCCATTCAGACAGACGCTATAGGGTCCCTCCTCCCCTCAGACAGACGCTATAGTGTCCCTCCTCCCCTCAGACAGACGCTATAGGGTCCCTCCTCCCCTCAGACAGACTCTATAGGGTTCCTCCTCCCCTCAGATAGACACTATAGGGTCCCTCCTCCACTCAGACAGTCGATATAGTGTCCCTCCTCCATTCAGACAGACGCTATAGGGTCCCTCCTCCATTCAGACAGACACTATAGGGTCCCTCCTCAATTCAGACAGACGCTATAGGGTCCCGCCTCCCCTCAGACAGACTCTATAGGGTCCCTCCTCCCTCAGACAGACGCTATAGGGTCCCTCCTCCATTCAGACAGACAATATAGGGTCCCTCCTCCCCTCAGACAGACTCTAAAGGGTCCCTCCTCCCTCAGACAGACGCTATAGGGTCCCTCCTTCTCTCAGACAGACTCTATAGGGTCCCTCCTCCACTCAGACAGTCGATATAGTGTCCCTCCTCCCCTCAGACAGACGCTATAGGGTCCCTCCTCCATTCAGACAGACGCTATAGGGTCCCTCCTCCCCTCAGACAGACTCTATAGGGTCCCTCCTCCCCTCAGACAGACACTATAGGGTCCCTCCTCCCCTCAGACAGACACTATAGGGTCCCTCCTCCCCTCAGATTGACACTATAGGGTCCCTCCTCCACTCAGACAGTCGATATAGGGTCCCTCCTTCATTCAGACAGACGCTATAGGGTCCCTCCTTCATTCAGACAGACGCTATAGGGTCCCTCCTCCATTCAGACAGACGCTATAGGGTCCCTCCTCCATTTAGACAGACACTATAGGGTCCCTCCTCCCCTCAGACAGACACTATAGGGTCCCTCCTCCATTCAGACAGAATCTATAGGGTCCCTCCTCCCCTCCGAAAGTCGATATAGTGTCCCTCCTCCCCTCAGACAGACGCTTTAGTGTCCCTCCTCCCCTCAGACAGACTCTATAGTGTCCCTCCTCCCCTCAGACAGACTCTAAAGGGTCCTCCTCCACTCAGACAGTTGATATAGTGTCCCTCCTCCCCTCAGACAGACGCTATAGGGTCCCTCCTCCCCTCAGACAGACTCTATAGGGTCCCTCCTCCCCTCAGACAGACGCTATAGGGTCCCTCCTCCCCTCAGACAGACTCTATAGGGTCCCTCCTCCACTCAGACAGTGAATATAGTGTCCCTCCTCCCCTCAGACAGACGCTATAGTGTCCCTCCTCCCCTCAGACAGACTCTATAGGGTCCCTCCTCCCCTGAGACAGACACTATAGGGTCCCTCCTCCCCTCAGATAGACAGTATAGGGTCCCTCCTCCACTCAGACAGTCGATATAGTGTCCCTCCTCCATTCAGACAGACACTATTGGGTCCCTCCTCCATTCAGACAGACACTATAGGGTCAATTCTCCATTCAGACAGACGCTATAGGGTCCCTCCTCCATTCAGACAGACACTATAGGGTCCCTCCTCCCCTCAGACAGACACTATAGGGTTCCTCCTCCATTCAGACAGACTCTATAGTGTCCCTCCTCCCCTCAGACAGACTCTATAGGGTCCCTCCTCCCCTCTGACAGTCGATATAGTGTCCCTCCTCCCCTCAGACAGACGCTATAGTGTCCCTCCTCCCCTCAGACAGACTCTATAGTGTCCCTCCTCCCCTCAGACAGTCGATATAGTGTCCCTCCTCCCCTCAGACAGACGCTATAGGGTCCCTACTCCACTAAGACAGTCGATATAGTGTCCCTCCTCCCCTCAGACAGACGCTATAGGGTCCCTCCTGCCCTCAGACAGACTCTATAGGTTCCCTCCTCCCCTCAGACAGACGCTATAGGGTCCCTCCTCCCCTCAGACAGACTCTATAGGGTCCCTCCTCCACTGAGACAGTCGATACAGTGTCCCTCCTCCCCTCAGACAGACGCTATAGGGTCCCTCCTCCTCTCAGACAGACTCTATAGGGTCCCTCCTCCATTCAGACAGACAATATAGGGTCCCTCCTCCCCTCAGACAGACTCTAAAGGGTCCCTCCTCCCTCAGACAGACGCTATAGTGTCCCTCCTCCCCTCAGACAGACTCTATAGTGTCCCTCCTCCCATCAGACAGTCGATATAGTGTCCCTCCTCCCCTCAGACAGACGCTATAGGGTCCCTACTCCACTAAGACAGTCGATATAGTGTCCCTCCTCCCCTCAGACAGACGCTATAGGGTCCCTCCTGCCCTCAGACAGACTCTATAGGTTCCCTCCTCCCCTCAGACAGTCGATATAGTGTCCCTCCTCCCCTCAGACAGACACTATAGGGTCCCTCCTCCATTCAGACAGACGCTATAGGGTCCCTCCTCCCCTCAGACAGACTCTATAGGGTCCCTCCTCCCCTCAGACAGACACTATAGGGTCCCTCCTCCCCTCAGACAGACACTATAGGGTCCCTCCTCCCCTCAGATTGACACTATAGGGTCCCTCCTCCACTCAGACAGTCGATATAGGGTCCATCCTTCATTCAGACAGACGCTATAGGGTCCCTCCTTCATTCAGACAGACGCTATAGGGTCCCTCCTCCATTCAGACAGACGCTATAGGGTCCCTCCTCCATTTAGACAGACACTATAGGGTCCCTCCTCCCCTCAGACAGACACTATAGGGTCCCTCCTCCATTCAGACAGAATCTATAGGGTCCCTCCTCCCCCCCGAAAGTCGATATAGTGTCCCTCCTCCCCTCAGACAGACACTATAGGGTCCCTCCTCCCCTCAGATAGACAGTATAGGGTCCCTCCTCCACTCAGACAGTCGATATAGTGTCCCTCCTCCATTCAGACAGACACTATTGGGTCCCTCCTCCATTCAGACAGACACTATAGGGTCAATTCTCCATTCAGACAGACGCTATAGGGTCCCTCCTCCATTCAGACAGACACTATAGGGTCCCTCCTCCCCTCAGACAGACACTATAGGGTTCCTCCTCCATTCAGACAGACTCTATAGTGTCCCTCCTCCCCTCAGACAGACTCTATAGGGTCCCTCCTCCCCTCTGACAGTCGATATAGTGTCCCTCCTCCCCTCAGACAGACGCTATAGTGTCCCTCCTCCCCTCAGACAGACTCTATAGTGTCCCTCCTCCCCTCAGACAGTCGATATAGTGTCCCTCCTCCCCTCAGACAGACGCTATAGGGTCCCTACTCCACTAAGACAGTCGATATAGTGTCCCTCCTCCCCTCAGACAGACGCTATAGGGTCCCTCCTGCCCTCAGACAGACTCTATAGGTTCCCTCCTCCCCTCAGACAGACGCTATAGTGTCCCTCCTCCCCTCAGACAGACTCTATAGGGTCCCTCCTCCACTGAGACAGTCGATACAGTGTCCCTCCTCCCCTCAGACAGACGCTATAGGGTCCCTCCTCCTCTCAGACAGACTCTATAGGGTCCCTCCTCCATTCAGACAGACAATATAGGGTCCCTCCTCCCCTCAGACAGACTCTAAAGGGTCCCTCCTCCCTCAGACAGACGCTATAGGGTCCCTCCTCCCCTCAGACAGACTCTATAGTGTCCCTCCTCCCATCAGACAGTCGATATAGTGTCCCTCCTCCCCTCAGACAGACGCTATAGGGTCCCTACTCCACTAAGACAGTCGATATAGTGTCCCTCCTCCCCTCAGACAGACGCTATAGGGTCCCTCCTGCCCTCAGACAGACTCTATAGGTTCCCTCCTCCCCTCAGACAGTCGATATAGTGTCCCTCCTCCCCTCAGACAGACACTATAGGGTCCCTCCTCCATTCAGACAGACGCTATAGGGTCCCTCCTCCCCTCAGACAGACTCTATAGGGTCCCTCCTCCCCTCAGACAGACACTATAGGGTCCCTCCTCCCCTCAGACAGACACTATAGGGTCCCTCCTCCCCTCAGATTGACACTATAGGGTCCCTCCTCCACTCAGACAGTCGATATAGGGTCCATCCTTCATTCAGACAGACGCTATAGGGTCCCTCCTTCATTCAGACAGACGCTATAGGGTCCCTCCTCCATTCAGACAGACGCTATAGGGTCCCTCCTCCATTTAGACAGACACTATAGGGTCCCTCCTCCCCTCAGACAGACACTATAGGGTCCCTCCTCCATTCAGACAGAATCTATAGGGTCCCTCCTCCCCCCCGAAAGTCGATATAGTGTCCCTCCTCCCCTCAGACAGACGCTTTAGTGTCCCTCCTCCCCTCAGACAGACTCTATAGTGTCCCTCCTCCCCTCAGACAGACTCTAAAGGGTCCTCCTCCACTCAGACAGTTGATATAGTGTCCCTCCTCCCCTCAGACAGACGCTATAGGGTCCCTCCTCCCCTCAGACAGACTCTATAGGGTCCCTCCTCCCCTCAGACAGACGCTATAGGGTCCCTCCTCCCCTCAGACAGACTCTATAGGGTCCCTCCTCCACTAAGACAGTGAATATAGTGTCCCTCCTCCCCTCAGACAGACGCTATAGTGTCCCTCCTCCCCTCAGACAGACTCTATAGGGTCCCTCCTCCCCTGAGACAGACACTATAGGGTCCCTCCTCCCCTCAGATAGACAGTATAGGGTCCCTCCTCCACTCAGACAGTCGATATAGTGTCCCTCCTCCATTCAGACAGACACTATTGGGTCCCTCCTCCATTCAGACAGACACTATAGGGTCAATTCTCCATTCAGACAGACGCTATAGGGTCCCTCCTCCATTCAGACAGACACTATAGGGTCCCTCCTCCCCTCAGACAGACACTATAGGGTTCCTCCTCCATTCAGACAGACTCTATAGTGTCCCTCCTCCCCTCAGACAGACTCTATAGGGTCCCTCCTCCCCTCTGACAGTCGATATAGTGTCCCTCCTCCCCTCAGACAGACGCTATAGTGTCCCTCCTCCCCTCAGACAGACTCTATAGTGTCCCTCCTCCCCTCAGACAGTCGATATAGTGTCCCTCCTCCCCTCAGACAGACGCTATAGGGTCCCTACTCCACTAAGACAGTCGATATAGTGTCCCTCCTCCCCTCAGACAGACGCTATAGGGTCCCTCCTGCCCTCAGACAGACTCTATAGGTTCCCTCCTCCCCTCAGACAGACGCTATAGGGTCACTCCTCCCCTCAGACAGACTCTATAGGGTCCCTCCTCCATTCAGACAGACAATATAGGGTCCCTCCTCCCCTCAGACAGACTCTAAAGGGTCCCTCCTCCCTCAGACAGACGCTATAGGGTCCCTCCTCCTCTCAGACAGACTCTATAGGGTCCCTCCTCCACTCAGACAGTCGATATATTGTCCCTCCTCCCCTCAGACAGACGCTATAGGGTCCCTCCTCCATTCAGACAGACGCTATAGGGTCCCTCCTCCCTCAGACAGACGCTATAGTGTCCCTCCTCCCCTCAGACAGACGCTATAGGGTCCCTCCTCCCCTCAGACAGACTCTATAGGGTCCCTCCTCCCCTCAGATAGACACTATAGGGTCCCTCCTCCACTCAGACAGTCGATATAGTGTCCCTCCTCCATTCAGACAGACGCTATAGTGTCCCTCCTCCCCTCAGACAGACTCTATAGTGTCCCTCCTCCCCTCAGACAGTCGATATAGTGTCCCTCCTCCCCTCAGACAGACGCTATAGGGTCCTTTCTCCACTAAGACAGTCGATATAGTGTCCCTCCTCCCCTCAGACAGACGCTATAGGGTCCCTCCTGCCCTCAGACAGACTCTATAGGGTCCCTCATCCCCTCAGACAGACGCTATAGGGTCCCTCCTCCCCTCAGACAGACTCTATAGGGTCCCTCCTCCACTGAGACAGTCGATACAGTGTCCCTCCTCCCCTCAGACAGACGCTATAGGGTCCCTCCTCCCCTCAGACAGACTCTATAGGGTCCCTCCTTCTCTCAGACAGACTCTAAAGGGTCCCTCCTCCCTCAGACAGACGCTATAGGGTCCCTCCTTCTCTCAGACAGACTCTATAGGGTCCCTCCTCCATTCAGACAGACGCTATAGGGTCCCTCCTCCCCTCAGACAGACGCTATAGTGTCCCTCCTCCCCTCAGACAGACGCTATAGGGTCCCTCCTCCCCTCAGACAGACTCTATAGGGTTCCTCCTCCCCTCAGATAGACACTATAGGGTCCCTCCTCCACTCAGACAGTCGATATAGTGTCCCTCCTCCATTCAGACAGACGCTATAGGGTCCCTCCTCCATTCAGACAGACACTATAGGGTCCCTCCTCAATTCAGACAGACGCTATAGGGTCCCGCCTCCCCTCAGACAGACTCTATAGGGTCCCTCCTCCCTCAGACAGACGCTATAGGGTCCCTCCTCCATTCAGACAGACAATATAGGGTCCCTCCTCCCCTCAGACAGACTCTAAAGGGTCCCTCCTCCCTCAGACAGACGCTATAGGGTCCCTCCTTCTCTCAGACAGACTCTATAGGGTCCCTCCTCCACTCAGACAGTCGATATATTGTCCCTCCTCCCCTCAGACAGACGCTATAGGGTCCCTCCTCCATTCAGACAGACGCTATAGGGTCCCTCCTCCCCTCAGACAGACGCTATAGTGTCCCTCCTCCCCTCAGACAGACGCTATAGGGTCCCTCCTCCCCTCAGACAGACTCTATAGGGTTCCTCCTCCCCTCAGATAGACACTATAGGGTCCCTCCTCCACTCAGACAGTCGATATAGTGTCCCTCCTCCATTCAGACAGACGCTATAGGGTCCCTCCTCCATTCAGACAGACACTATAGGTTCCCTCCTCCCCTCAGACAGACACTATAGGGTCCCTCCTCCCCTCAGATAGACACCGTAGGGTCCCTCCTCCACTCAGACAGTCGATATAGTGTCCCTCCTCCATTCAGACAGACGCTATAGGGTCCCTCCTCCATTCAGACAGACACTATAGGGTCCCTCTTCAATTCAGACAGACGCTATAGGGTCCCTCCTCCATTCAGACAGACACTATAGGTTCCATCCTCCCCTCAGACAGACACTATAGGGTCCCTCCACCATTCAGACAGACTCTATCGTGTCCCTCCTCCCCTCAGACAGACTCTATAGGGTCCATCCTCCCCTCAGACAGACTCTAAAGGGTCCCTCCTCCCCTCAGACAGACTCTATTGTGTCCCTCCTCCCCTCAGACAGACTCTATAGGGTCCCTCCTCCATTCAGACAGACTCTATAGTGTCCCTCCTCCCCTCAGACAGACACTATAGGTTCCCTCCTCCCCTCAGACAGACACTATAGGGTCCCTCCTCCATTCAGACAGACTCTATAGTGTCCCTCCTCCCCTCAGACAGACTCTATAGGGTCCCTCATCCCCTCAGACAGACTCTATAGGGTCCCTCCTCCCCTCAGACAGACTCAATAGGGTCCCTCCTCCATTCAGACAGACGATATAGGGTCCCTCCTCCCCTCAGACAGACTCTATAGGGTCCCTCCTCCCTCAGACAGACGCTATAGGGTCCCTCCTCCACTCAGACAGACTCTATAGTGTCCCTCCTCCATTCAGACAGACGATATAGGGTCCCTCCTCCCCTCAGACAGACTCTATATGGTCCCTCCTCCACTCAGACAGACGCAATAGGGTCCCTCCTCCCCTCAGACAGACTCTATAAGGTCCCTCCTCCCTCAGACAGACGCTATAGGGTCCCTCCTCCCCTCAGACAGACTCTATAGGGTCCCTCCTCCACTCAGACAGACTCTATAGGGTCCATCCTCCCCTCCGACAGTCGATATAGTGTCCCTCCTCCCCTCAGACAGACGCTATAGGGTCCCTACTCCACTAAGACAGTCGATATAGTGTCCCTCCTCCCCTCAGACAGACGCTATAGGGTCCCTCCTGCCCTCAGACAGACTCTATAGGGTCCCTCCTCCCCTCAGACAGACGCTATAGGGTCCCTCCTCCCCTCAGACAGACTCTATAGGGTCCCTCCTCCACTGAGACAGTCGATACAGTGTCCCTCCTCCCCTCAGACAGACGCTATAGGGTCCCTCCTCCCCTCAGACAGACTCTATAGGGTCCCTCCTCCATTCAGACAGACAATATAGGGTCCCTCCTCCCCACAGATAGACACTATAGGGTCCCTCCTCCACTCAGACAGTCGATATAGTGTCCCTCCTCCATTCAGACAGACGCTATAGGGTCCCTCCTCCATTCAGACAGACACTATAGGGTCCCTCCTCAATTCAGACAGACGCTATAGGGTCCCGCCTCCCCTCAGACAGACTCTATAGGGTCCCTCCTCCCTCAGACAGACGCTATAGGGTCCCTCCTCCATTCAGACAGACAATATAGGGTCCCTCCTCCCCTCAGACAGACTCTAAAGGGTCCCTCCTCCCTCAGACAGACGCTATAGGGTCCCTCCTTCTCTCAGACAGACTCTATAGGGTCCCTCCTCCACTCAGACAGTCGATATATTGTCCCTCCTCCCCTCAGACAGACGCTATAGGGTCCCTCCTCCATTCAGACAGACGCTATAGGGTCCCTCCTCCCCTCAGACAGACGCTATAGTGTCCCTCCTCCCCTCAGACAGACGCTATAGGGTCCCTCCTCCCCTCAGACAGACTCTATAGGGTTCCTCCTCCCCTCAGATAGACACTATAGGGTCCCTCCTCCACTCAGACAGTCGATATAGTGTCCCTCCTCCATTCAGACAGACGCTATAGGGTCCCTCCTCCATTCAGACAGACACTATAGGTTCCCTCCTCCCCTCAGACAGACACTATAGGGTCCCTCCTCCCCTCAGATAGACACCGTAGGGTCCCTCCTCCACTCAGACAGTCGATATAGTGTCCCTCCTCCATTCAGACAGACGCTATAGGGTCCCTCCTCCATTCAGACAGACACTATAGGGTCCCTCTTCAATTCAGACAGACGCTATAGGGTCCCTCCTCCATTCAGACAGACACTATAGGTTCCATCCTCCCCTCAGACAGACACTATAGGGTCCCTCCACCATTCAGACAGACTCTATCGTGTCCCTCCTCCCCTCAGACAGACTCTATAGGGTCCCTCCTCCCCTCAGACAGACTCTAAAGGGTCCCTCCTCCCCTCAGACAGACTCTATTGTGTCCCTCCTCCCCTCAGACAGACTCTATAGGGTCCCTCCTCCATTCAGACAGACTCTATAGTGTCCCTCCTCCCCTCAGACAGACACTATAGGGTCCCTCCTCCCCTCAGACAGACGCTATAGGGTCCCTCCTCCACTCAGACAGACTCTATAGGGTCCCTCCTCCCCTCAGACAGACTCTATAGGGTCCCTCCTCCCCTCAGACAGACTCTATAGGGTCCCTCCTCCCCTCAGACAGACTCAATAGGGTCCCTCCTCCATTCAGACAGACGATATAGGGTCCCTCCTCCCCTCAGACAGACTCTATAGGGTCCCTCCTCCCTCAGACAGACTCTATAGGGTCCCTCCTCCACTCAGACAGACTCTATAGGGTCCCTCCTCCACTCAGACAGACGCTATAGGGTCCCTCCTCCCCTCAGACAGACTCTATAGGGTCCCTCCTCCACTCAGACAGACACTATAGGGTCCCTCCTCCCCTCAGACAGACTCTATAGGGTCCCTCCTCCCCTCAGACAGACGCTATAGGGTCCCTCCTCCCCTCAGACAGACACTATAGGGTCCCTCCTCCCTCAGACAGACTCTATAGGGTCCCTCCTCCCCTCAGACAGACGACTATAGTGTCCCTCCTCCCCTCAGACAGACGCTATAGGGTCCCTCTCCACTAAGACAGTCGATATAGTGTCCCTCCTCCCCTCAGACAGACGCTATAGGGTCCCTCCTCCCCTCAGACAGACTCTATAGGGTCCCTCCTCCCTTCAGAGCAGACGATATAGGGTCCCTCCTCCCCTCAGACAGACTCTATTTGGTCCCTCCTCCCCTCAGACAGACGCTATAGGGTCCCTCCTCCCCTCAGACAGACGCTATAGGGTCCCTCCTCCCCTCAGACAGACACTATAGGGTCCCTCCTCCCTCAGACAGACACTATAGGGTCCCTCCTCCCCTCAGACAGACGCTATAGGGTCCCTCCTCCACTCAGACAGACGCTATAGGGTCCCTCCTCCACTCAGACAGACACTATAGGGTCCCTCCTCCACTCAGACAGACACTATAGGGTCCCTCCTCCCTCAGACAGACACTATAGGGTCCCTCCTCCCCTCAGACAGACTCTATAGGGTCCCTCCTCCCCTCAGACAGACACTATAGGGTCCCTCCTCCCTCAGACAGACACTATAGGGTCCCTCCTCCCTCAGACAGACACTATAGGGTCCCTCCTCCCCTCAGACAGACACTATAGTGTCCCTCCTCCTCTCAGACCGACTCTATAGGGTCCCTCCTCCCCTCAGACAGACTCTTTAGGGTCCCTCCTTCCTTCAGAGCAGACGATATAGTGTCCCTCCTCCCCAGCAGCGCAGGGTCCCTCCTCCCCTCAGATAGACTCTATAGGGTCCCTCCTCCCCTCAGACAGACGACTATAGGGTCCCTCCTTCATTCAGACAGACGCTATAGGGTCCCTCCTCCCTCAGACAGACGCTATAGGGTCCCTCCCCATTCAGACAGACGCTATAGGGTCCCTCCTCCCCTCAGACAGACTCTATAGGGTCCCTCCTCCACTCAGACAGACTCTATTGGGTCCCTCCTCCCCTCAGACAGACTCTATAGGGTCCCTCTTCCACTCAGACATTCGATATAGTGTCCCTCCTCCCCTGAGACAGACGCTATAGGGTCCCTCCTCCACTCAGACAGACACTATAGGGTCCCTCCTGCCCTCAGACAGACTCTATAAGGTCCCTCCTCCCCTCAGACAGACGCTATAGGGTCCCTCCTCCCCTCAGACAGACTCTATAGGGTCCCTCCTCCACTCAGACAGACGCTATAGGGTCCCTCCTCCCCTCAGACAGACGCTATAGGGTCCCTCCTCCCCTCAGACAGACTCTATAGGGTCCCTCCTCCACTCAGACAGACAATATAGGGTCCCTCCTCCCCTCAGACAGACACTATAGGGTCCCTCCTCCACTCAGACAGACGATATAGGGTCCCTCCTCCCCTCAGACAGACGCTATAGGGTCCCTCCTCCACTCAGACAGACACTATAGGGTCCCTCCTCCCTTCAGACAGACGCTATAGGGTCCCTCCTCCCCTCAGACAGACGCTATAGGGTCCCTCCTCCCCTCAGACAGACGCTATAGGGTCCCTCCTCCCTTCAGACAGACACTATAGGGTCCCTCCTCCCTTCAGACAGACGCTATAGGGTCCCTCCTCCCCTCAGACAGACTCTATAGGGTCCCTCCTCCCTCAGACAGACGCTATAGGGTCCCTCCTCCTCTCAGACAGACTCTATAGGGTCCCTCCTCCACTCAGACAGTCGATATAGGGTCCCTCCTCCCCTCAGACAGACGCTATAGGGTCCCTCCTCCCCTCAGACAGACTCTATAGGGTCCCTCCTCCCCTCAGACAGACACTATAGGGTCCCTCCTCCCCTCAGACAGACACTATAGGGTCCCTCCTCCCCTCAGACAGACACTATAGGGTCCCTCCTCCCCTCAGACAGACACTATAGGGTCCCTCCTCCACTCAGACAGTCGACTATAGTGTCCCTCCTCCCTCAGACAGACTCTATAGGGTCCCTCCTCCCTCAGACAGACGCTATAGGGTCCCTCCTCCATTCAGACAGACGATATAGGGTCCCTCCTCCCCTCAGACCGACTATAAAGGGTCCCTCCTCCACTCAGACAGACTCTATTGTGTCCCTCCTCCCCTCAGACAGACTCTATAGGGTCCCTCTTCCACTCAGACATTCGATATAGTGTCCCTCCTCCCCTGAGACAGACGCTATAGGGTCCCTCCTCCACTCAGACAGACACTATAGGGTCCCTCCTCCCCTCAGACAGACTCTATAGGGTCCCTCCTCCACTCACACAGTCGATATATTGTCCCTCCTCCCCTCAGACAGACGCTATAGGGTCCCTCCTCCCCTCAGACAGACTCAATAGGGTCCCTCCTCCATTCAGACAGACGATATAGGGTCCCTCCTCCCTCAGACAGACACTATAGGGTCCCTCCTCCCCTCAGACAGACGATATAGTGTCCCTCCTCCCCTCAGACAGACGCTATAGGGTCCCTCCTCCCCTCAGACAGACGCTATAGGGTCCCTCCTCCCCTCAGACAGACACTATAGGGTCCCTCCTCCCTCAGACAGACACTATAGGGTCCCTCCTCCCCTCAGACAGACGCTATAGGGTCCCTCCTCCACTCAGACAGACGCTATAGGGTCCCTCCTCCACTCAGACAGACACTATAGGGTCCCTCCTCCACTCAGACAGACACTATAGGGTCCCTCCTCCCTCAGACAGACACTATAGGGTCCCTCCTCCCCTCAGACAGACTCTATAGGGTCCCTCCTCCCCTCAGACAGACACTATAGGGTCCCTCCTCCCTCAGACAGACACTATAGGATCCCTCCTCCCTCAGACAGACACTATAGGGTCCCTCCTCCCCTCAGACAGACACTATAGTGTCCCTCCTCCTCTCAGACCGACTCTATAGGGTCCCTCCTCCCCTCAGACAGACTCTTTAGGGTCCCTCCTTCCTTCAAGCAGACGATATAGTGTCCCTCCTCCCCACAGGCAGGTCCCTCCTCCCCTCAGATAGACTCTATAGTGTTCCTCCTACCCTCAGACAGACGATATAGTGTCCCTCCTCCCCTCAGACAGACACTATAGGGTCCCTCCTCCCTCAGACAGACACTATAGGGTCCCTCCTCCCCTCAGACAGACGATATAGTGTCCCTCCTCCCCTCAGACAGAAGCTATAGGGTCCCTCCTCCTTCAAGCAGACGCTATAGTGTCCCTCCTCCCCTCAGACAGACGCTATGGGGTCCCTCCTCCCCTCAGACAGACGCTATGGGGTCCCTCCTCCCCTCAGACAGACTCTATAGTGTCCCTCCTCCCTTCAGACAGACACTATAGGGTCCCTCCTCCCCTCAGACAGACACTATAGTGTCCCTAATCCTAATAGTTTCAAAGGTATTTGTATGGCCGTTGCATGAGTTTGTATCAATGTGGTTCACTTTTAGTTGAGGCACAAGACTGGATGTTGGAAGTAAATTAATCTACATCTAATTTCTTATTTTTTTTATCTTAGTTTTACTGTCTTTTTGCTATATTGCTATCTTATTTGGAAATTTATTAGAGTTTTGCTATCTTTTGCAAAGGGCTGCTATGTTACTAAGTTCTGATGTTCATAGTAATATACTTTTGGTTACACAAGGGCTCACCAACCATGTTCCTGGAGAGCTACCCTCCTGTAGGTTTTCACTCCAACCATGTTCCTGGAGAGCTACCCTCCTGTAGGTTTTCACTCCAACCCAAGCTGTAATTAACCTAATTCAGCTTATCAACCAGGTAATTATTAGAATCAGGTGCTCTTGAATGGGGTTGGAGTGAAAACCTACAGGACAGTAGCTCTACAGGAACAGAGTTGGAGTGAAAACCTACAGGACAGTAGCTCTACAGGAACAGGGTTGGAGAGCCGTGCTCTTACACTATACTGGCTTGTTTTGTCACATAAACTGAAGTTAGGTGAATGATTAGAATTTTAGCAACCAGGAAATGGTGTAGTGATTTCTGCATAATGGATCTTTAAATGTAATATTATTTTTACATGGCTACAGTCAACTGGAATTTACTTCCTCAGCATTATTTTAAACAGATCTTCATTTAAGAATTGGTCATGCATTCTTTGGAATTTTCTTTAAAATAATAGTAATAATGAATTATGAAATAAATTTTGATTCCTAGGATTTTACCCCATTACAAAAAGCGAGAGGAGTGCTGAAATATTTTCATTTTAAATAGTAAAAGTTTTGAAGATAGTATAATGTTTTTTCAGTAATCTCATATAGTTATAATATGCTTCAGTAGCTACTGAAAGATAAGTCAAAGAGTAACAGAAAGACTGAGAAGCTGTTTGTTTGAGGGACAGAAACCTACTGAAAAAAACCAACTTAGTTTAAAGCTAAGATCACTGCTGCATCATTATTGTCATATCAGTCTGGTGATTGATTGACAGCTCCCCTCTCTCTAACTTCCCACCTGTCTGCTAGGTGATGTTCGTCCCACCATGGCGGTCCTGCCCCCTCCAGTGTGGAGCTGCAGCAGGGGAAGGCCACTCTCATGTGCCTGGCAAACAAGGGCTTCCCCTCAGACTGGAAGCTGAACTGGAAGGTGGATGGGAGCAGTAGCAGCACCTGGGAGGTGACAGGGAGCCCTGGGGTCCTGGAGAAGGACGGCCACTACAGCTGGAGCAGCACCCTGACCCTCCCTGTCGACCAGTGGAGGAAGGTGGGCTCTGTGACCTGTGAGGCCACCCAGGGCTCCCAGACTCCACTCTCAGAGACACTGAGGAGAGACCAGTGTTCTGATTAATGAGCTCCTCCTCTGACTCCACTGTTTTTACTCTGTTCTGCACTCAGCGCCTCTCCGTCTTACTGATCCAGCACTACTAGCACCACAGGAGGTTGGTGGAACCTTAAATAGGGAGGATGGGCTCATGGTTATGACTGAAATGGAATACATGGAATGCTATCGAACACATCAAACACATTGTTTCCATGTGATCCATACATTTCCATTCACTCCATTCTAGACATTATTATGAGCCGTCCTCCCCTCAGCAGCCTCCTGTGTCTAGCAAACTTGTGTGGGAATCCATATCTCTCTGATTATTATCTCAACATGTCAGAACCAACAGCATTACAGCAATAAAGCGCATCACACATGTGATATGAAAGCCAAGCAGAACTATGACATCAGAAAGACATTTAATCTTTAAAATTGTTTGCCTGGATATCATTATTTAATGAGTTTTACTGTTAGACATTGAGACCTTTGTGATTTGTTTAGTTTTCATGAGGAATAGAGAGCTCTGCCATGGAAAATGATTTTACTAATACATTTCAGTTAAATAGCTTTGCTCAATGAATGCTTGGCTGATTGGCCCAAAGTTGGTACCAGTCAAAAGGATATCTACAGCACAGGGGGTTGGTGGCACCTTAATTGGGGAGGACTGGCTCATAGTGACGACTGGAACGGAATAAATGGAATAGTTTTGAACTCATCAAACATATGGTTTCTATGTGTTTGATACCCTTCTATTCACTCCATTTCAGCCATTATTATGAGCCGTCCTCCCCTCAGCAGCCTCCTGTGACCTACAGTGATACAGTCTTCCCTGTGGCTCAGTTGGTAGAGCATGGTGTTTGCAACGCCAGCATGGTGTGTGCAACACCAGGGTTGTGGGTTCAATTCCCACGGGGGGGCCAGTACAAAAAAAAAAAGAATAATAATAATAATATTAATAATAATACATGTATGAAATGTATGCATTCACTACTGTAAGTCGCTCTGGATAAGAGCGTCTGCTAAATGACTAAAATATAGACTAATACTGAGAACATGTGCTATAAACTCACTGGTCTTAATGATATTACTAATACTGAATCCATTTGCTATAAACTCACTGGTCTTTATGATATTACTAATACTGAATCCATTAGCTATAAACTCACTGGTCTTTATAATATTACTAATACTGAATCCATTAGCTATAAACTCACTGGTCTTCATGATATTACTAATACTGAATCCATTAGCTATAAACTCACTGGTCTTCATGATATTACTAGTACTGAAGCCATGTGCTTTAAACCCACTGATCTTCACTACAGCGCTGCTCTATTCTGGGAGCGTGGCAGTTCCCTGCCCATAAAAGTCTGAGTTTCAACCCGACCACAGCTCACAATCTCTCAGCCTCAATCTTCTGGGACTGTGGCAGCTGTGTGTTTGACTAGAGAACTGAACATGGGCTGGGGAAGCAGATATTACACTGGGCTTTGCACAATGTTCAAATAGAGGACTTCACTTAAAGGTCTTTTTATGTTTTTCTATATGTAAACTAAATGTATTTGTGACATATACAGTTGAAGTCGGAAGTTTACATACACTTAGTTTGGAGTAAACTGTTTGGAGTGTTCTGTCTCCTAGAGATAAACATACTTTGGTGCGAAAAGTGCAAATCAATCCCAAAACAACAGCAAAGGACCTTGTGAAGATGCTGGAGGAAACAGGTACAAAAGTATCTATATCCACTGTAAAACTAGTCCTATATCGACAAAAAACGCCATATAAAAGCCAGACTATGGTTTGCAATTGCACATGGGGACAAAGATCGTACTTTCTGGTGAAATGTCCTCTGGCCTGATGAAACAAAAATAGAACTGTTTGGCCATAATGACCGTCGTTATGTTTGGAGGAAAAAGTGGGATCGTTGCAAGCCGAAGAACACCATCCCAACTGTGAAGCACGGGGTGGCAGCATCATTACATTTACATTTACGTCATTTAGCAGACGCTCTTATCCAGAGCAACTTACAAATTGGTGCATTCACCTTATGATATCCAGTGGAACAACCACTTTACAATAGTACATCTATATCTTTTTTTGGGGGGGGGGGGGGTGTAGAAGGATTACTTTATCCTATCCCAGGTATTCCTTAAAGAGGTGGGGTTTCAGGTGTCTCCGGAAGGTGGTGATTGACTCCGCTGTCCTGGCGTCGTGAGGGAGCTTGTTCCACCATTGGGGTGCCAGGGCAGTGAACAGTTTTGACTGGGCTGAGCGGGAACTGTGCTTCCGCAGAGGTAGGGAGGCGAGCAGGCCAGAGGTGGATGAACGCAGTGCCCTTCTTTGGGTGTAGGGACTGATCAGAGCCGGAAGGTACGGAGGTGCCGTTCCCCTCACAGCTCCGTAGGCAAGCACCATGGTATTGTAGCAGATGAGTGCTTCAACTGGAAGCCAGTGGAGTGTGCGGAGGAGCGGGGTGACGTGAGAGAACTTGGGAAGGTTGAACACCAGACGGGCTGCGGCGTTCTGGATGAGTTGTAGGGATTTAATGACACAGGCAGGGAGCCCCGCCAGCAGCGAGTTGCAGTAATCCAGACGGGAGATGACAAGTGCCTGGATTAGGACCTGTGCCGCTTCCTGTGTAAGGCAGGGTCGTACTCTGCGAATGTTGTAGAGCATGAACCTACAGGATCGGGTCACCGCCTTGATGTTAGCGAAGAACGACAGGGTGTTGTCCAGGGTCACGCCAAGGCTCTTAGCACTCTGGGAGGAGGACACAATGGAGTTGTCAACCGTAGAGCAGCTCCGTCTTGCCGAGATTCAGCTTGAGGTGGTGATCCGTCATCCACACTGATATGTCCGCCAGACATGCAGAGATGCTATTCACCACCTGGTTATCAGAAAGGGGAAAGGAGAAGTTTCATTGTGTTTCGTCTGCGTAGCAATGATAGGAGAGACCATGTGAGGATATGACAGAGCCAAGTGACTTGGTGTATAGCGAGAATAGGAGAGGGCCTAGAACTGAGCCCTGGGGGACACCAGTGGTGAGAGCACGTGGTGCGGAGACAGATTCTCGCCACGCCACCTGGTAGGAGCGACCTGTCAGGTAGGACGCAATCCAAGAGTGAGCCGCGCTGGAGATGCCCAACTCGGAGAGGGTGGAGAGGAGGATCTGATGGTTCACAGTATCAAAGGCAGCAGATAAGTCTAGAAGGATGAGAGCAGAGGAGAGAGAGTTAGCTTTAGCAGTGCGGAGAGCCTCCGTGACACAGAGAAGAGCAGTCTCAGTTGAATGACCAGTCTTGTGGGGGTGCTTTGCTGCAGGAGGGACTGGTGCACTTCACAAAATAGATGGCATCATGAGGCAGAAAAATGATGTGGATATATTGAAGAAACATCTCAAGACATCAGTCAGGAAGTTGAAGCTTGGTCGCTAATGGGTCTTCCAAATGGACAATGACCCGAAGCATACTTCCAACGTTGTGGCAAAATTGCTTAAGGACAACTAAGTCAAGGTATTGGAGTGGCCATCACAAAGCCCTGACCTCAGTCCCATAGAACATTTGTGGGCAGAACTGAAAAATGCGCGTGCGATCGAGGAGGCCTGCAAACCTGACTCAGTTACACCAGCTCTGTCAGGAGGAATTGGCCAAAATGCACCTTACTTACTCTGGGAAGATTGTGGAATGCTACCCAACACGTTTGACCCAAGTTAAACAATTTAAAGGCAATGCTACCAAATACTAATTGAGTGTATGTAAACTTCTGACCCACTGTGAATGTGATGAAAGAAAGAAAAGCCGAAAATAAATAATTCTCTCTACTATTATTTTGACATTTCAAATTTTTTAAATAAAGTGGTGATCCTAACTGACCTAAGACAGGGAATTTTTACTAGGATTAAATGGCAGGAATTGTGAAAACTGACTTTAAATGTATTTGGCTAAGGTGTATGTTAACTTCCGAGTTCAACTGTATGTGTAATCGTTATATCAAAGTAGTACTTCTTGAATGGAATCAATATGACTGTATTCACTCTTTCGGGGTTGGAGGGGTATAGAAGTTGAGTAGGTGATGAATAGTTGGGAAGTTGGGTTTGGACAGGGTCAACATTCATGCATTTGTGTACTGAAATGGGTGATTTTCATAATATGAAGTTAAATCAAAACTTTCTAAAAAAATCTAAACCTTTTCTGAATGATGTTCAACATTTCCTGCAAAATCAAGCATTTCTTACAGCTCTGTTTCCTTAGTGGTCCCAGTGTGTTTACACAAATTTCAATTATTGCAGAATACATTGAGAGATATGTACAGTAACATAGTCCATAGACAAGTCTAACCAATTCCATTTCTGTACACTGACAGTCAGAGTGTAATGAGAAGCAGATACAGTCCCACTGGAACTCTGTCGCCCTCCTCTGACCACAGTGTGTTATGGCAGTTTGGGTGATAAAGTGGGTGTTTTACTTTATGGTGTTTTTCAATCAAGTATTTGGTACAGTTTCAGAAATCTAAGCATAAAAACCAAAACAAATCATCAAAATGGCTCATGTTTCAAAACTCTAAGCACATTTCCAACTGACTGAGTACAACAAACAAAGTCACATATCACTCATATCTCAACATTTTCTGAATGTTGTTCAACATTTCCTGCAAAATCAAGCATTTCTTACAGCTCCATTTCCTTAGCGGTCCCAGTGTGTTTACACAAATGTCCATTTATGCAGAATACATTGAGAGATATATACAGTAACATAGTCCATAGACGTCTAACCAATTCCATTATTGAATTGTAGTGTCATATTTTGATGAAAAGGTGTTTAGAGTACTTTAGACTACAGGAGACTCCGTAGCTCTGCAGCTGTTGAGTCAGAGCAGTTCCTCTTTAGCTGAGGGAGGTTTTTGTACAACGCTCTGACACAGTGAATCCGGTTGTACCTCTGCTCACAGTAGTAATCTCCAGCATCTTCAGCCTGGACTCCACTGACAGTCAGAGTATAATGAGAAGCAGATACACTCCCACTGAAACGACATGGAATCCCAGTCTGACGAGTAAAGCATAATAAACCAGGAGTTTAGGAGCTTCTCCAGGTTTCTGCATGTAACAGTTGAGATAATCACTAATGCCTGAACTGGCCTTACAGCTGAGGGAGACAGTCTCTCCAGGGTGAACAGAATGAGATTTAGCAGAATGGGTCAGAATGATGTCTGCTGATGATTCTGAAAGAAAACAAAGTGCAGAAAGGCAACCAACATATTGTAAAGCAAAGCCCATCAAGCTAAATCCTTTTTTGAAATATATTGTATTCTCTGTCATTTTAAAATAACAAATGAAGTGTAACTATAAAGCCAAACCTAGAATTAATCAAAGTTGGTTAAACTGTCTCTCACCAGTAGAATCAGTGACATTATCATTGTGCTGCGTGTCAGTGGCTCTGAAAGAATTGAACAGTCACTGATCAACACTGGGGTTTTAAAAGTATGTGGAGCAATGAGGCAGGACAGCTATGTAAATGTCCCATCTTTTACACAAATACACACACACACACACACACACACGCACACACACAACCAAGCAGATCAAAAAGTCAGCCGTTCCAAAGGTAAAAATCATAGACAGACCACACATTGTAACAACTACATTTTAAATGGGGCCTAGTTTGACTATCCCACACAAAGGCTGATGTCCCTCAACAGTGGTTGTCAGTCCCAGGAGAAGGTAAATGAAGCTCAACAGTAGAATTGCTGCTTCTATAGCCTTCAAACCTTCTCATGGTGGACAGTAGTGGAGCTCTGTCGCCCTCCTCTGACCACAGTGTGCTATGGCAGTTTGGGTGATAAAGAGGGTGTTTTAATTTACGGTGTTTTTCAATCAACTATTTGGTACATATTCACAACTCTATGTACAAAAATCGAAACAGATCATCAAAATGGCTCATGTTTCAAAACTCTAAGCACATTTCCAACTGATTGAGTACAACAAACAAAGTCACAAATCACTCTTTCAACTTGGATGCATATCCAATCTAAGTATATTCTTCCAAAATGCCTTTTGATGTGATTTCCTATTAACTATCACTTAATAAAACTTCTCAAAAATGATAACTACCAAACCAAAATAATGTAGTACCTGGTTAATGTATAACTGCTAAACACTGTACATTTCTATATCCATATCCAAATTATACATGGATGTGACTGTACATTTTACATCATCATTCTCCATCAACCAGTGTACTTCAGTAGGACAAAGTGGTAAGAGTCACTATGTGCTACCATTATTATCGATATGGAATTGGGTGGTTCGAGCCCTGAATGCTGATTGGCTGACAACAGTGATACATCCGACCATATACCACAGGTATGACAACATATTTATTTGTATTGCTCTAATTACGTTGGTAGCCAGTTTATAATAGCAATAAGGCACCTCGGGGGTTTGTGGTATATGGCCAATATACAATGGATAAGGGCTGTATCCAGGCACTCTGAGTTGCGTTATGCATACGAACAGCCCTTAGCTGTGGTATATTGGCCATATACCACACACCCTCGTGCCTTATTGCTTAATTATAGTGTACAATGCACTGTTGAAATACCTGGGTTGTATATAACAATATATTCCTGTCATTATCTGAATTTCATTGATACACTGCAAGCTGATGAATTTCAAGAAGAGAGACAGGCGATACGGTATCGAAAAGCTGATCTTGCACAATGTTGCATGGAGCAGAAATGGCATACAACATGACTCTGTAAAAAGACCGCTATTGTGAACCACTAATCTAACTTTGGGTTGGGGAAGTCCTGTGGTTCGGGGGTGGAACGGGAACTGTTTGTCATGTTCGGTCTCATCACTTGTTTTTCTGTCCATGTGTACCTGTTTTGTGTACCTTATTAAAAAGATACAACCATTTGAACACCAATAAATGGTATACAACACCGTGTTACAGTTTTACAGTAGCCAACTGCTTTACAATACCCCTATTTCTGATGCTTTGTCCTACGTACACTATGTACTGTATAAGGATAATACAACTAGAAGACTGACATACAGTGCCTTCAGAAAGTATTCATACCCCTTGAATTATGCCACATTTTGTTGTGTTACAGCCTGAATTCAAAAAGGATTAAATAGATTTTATCTACACACAAAACCCCATAATAATAATACTCTGTATACATATCCCGAAAGAAAGAAATGATCTCACTCCAATACATTTTAATAGAAAGTTTGCAAAAATAGATAGATCTTGCTACCATGGAAAGAAAATACCTGTCTTTTTGTGGAAAAGTCCCCCTGATTAACTCTTTATTCATATCCCAGTTTATCTATTTGCTTATGGTTTTGCCAACACCTAGCAACCTGTGTTGCGCCGGAAGCCGACAGAGATGGCCGCCTCACTTCGCGTTCATAGGAAACTATATGTAACCGATGTCAAATGGCTAGTTAGTTAGCGGTGGTGCGCGCTAATAGTGTTTCAATCAGTGACGTCGCTCGCTCTGAGACTTGAAGTAGGGTTTCCCCTTGCGTTGCAAGGGCCGCGGCTTTTGTTGCGCGATTGGTAACGATGCTTCGTGGGGTGTCAGTTGTTGATGTGTGCAAGGGTCCCTGGTACGAGCCCGGGTTGGGGCGAAGAGAGGCACAGAACCTACACTGTTACATATACAGTATTTCGTTTTTTAATGTTATTTCTTACATTGTTACCCCAGGAAATATTAGGTTTTATTACATCCAGTCGGGAGGAACTATTGGATATAAGAGCAACGTCAACTTACCAACATTACGTCCAGGAATACGACTTTCCCGAAGCGGATCCTCTGTTTGGTCCACCACCCAGGACAATGGATCGGATCCCAGCCGGCGACCCAAAACAACGGCGCCGCAGAAGGGACAGACGGTGCGGTCTTCTGGACAGGCTCCGTAGACGGGCACATCGCGCACCGCTCTCGAGCAAACTACTCGCCAATGTCCAGTCTCTTGACAACAAGGTAGATGAAATCCGAGCAAGGGTTGCCTTCCAGAGAGACATCAGAGATTGTAACGTTCTTTGTTTCACGGAAACATGGCTCACTCGGGACAGCCACCCGGTTTCTTCACGCATCGTGCCGACAGAAACAAACATCTCTCTGGTAAGAAGAAGGGGGGGTGTATGCCTTATGATTAACGAGACGTGGTGTGATCATAACAACATACAGGAACTCAAGTCCTTTTGTTCACCTGACCTAGAATTCCTTACAATCAAATGCCGACAGCATTATCTACCAAGATAATTTTCTTCTATCATAATCAGTCGTGTATATCTCGCCCCAATCAAACACATCGACGGACCTGAAAGAACTTCATTTGACTCAATGTAAACTGGAAACCACATATCCTGAGGCTCAAATATTCCAATAACATGTCGTAATACCGAGCCCACAATAACAGACCGAACATATATAAAACAAACACACACAAAAACCATGGGGAAAACAGAGGGTTAAATAATGAACATGTAATTGGGGAATTGAAACCAGGTGTGTAAAACAAAGACAAAACAAATGGAAAATGAAAAGTGGATCGGCGATGGCTAGAAGGCCAGTGACGATGGCTAGAAGGCCATATAAAGCCCTCCCCCGCCCTCCTTTTGGAAAATCTGACCACGACTCCATTTTGTTGCTCCCAGCCTATAGACAGAAACTAAAACAGGAAGCGCCCGTGCTCAGGTCTGTTCAACGATGGTCCAAACAATCGGATTCCACGCTTCAAGATTGCTTCGATCACGTGGACTGGGATATGTTCCGCATAGCGTCGGACAATAACATTGATGAATACGCTAATTCAGTGAGCGAGTTTATTAGCAAGTGCATCAGTGATGTTGTACCCACAGCGTCTATTAAAACATTCCCCAACCAGAAACCATGGATTGATGGCAGCATTCGCACAAAACTGAAAGCGTGAACCACTGCTTTCAATCAGGGCAAGGTGACCGGAAACATGACCGAATACAAACAGTGTAGCTATTCCCTCCGCAAGGCAATCAAACAAGCTAAGCGTCAGTATAGAGACAAAGTAGAGTCGCAATTCAATGGCTCAGATATAAGAGGTATGTGGCAGGGTCTACAGTCAATCACGGACTACAAAAGGAAAACCAGCCTTGTCGCGGACCACGATGTCTTGCTCCCAGACAAACTAAACAACTTCTTTGCTCGCTTTGAGGACAACACAGAACCACTGACACGGCCAGCTACCAAAAGCTGCGGGCTCTCCTTCACTGTAGCCAATGTGAGTAAAACATTTAAACGTGTTAACCCTCGCAAGGCTGCCGGCCCAGACAGCATCCCCAGCCGCGTCCTCAGAGCATGAGCAGACCAGCTGGCTGGTGTGTTTACGGACATATTCAATCAATCCTTATCCCAGTCTGCTGTTCCCACATGCTTCAAGAGGGCCACCATTGTTCCTGTTCCCAAGAAAGCGAAGGTAACTGAGCTAAATGACTATCACTCACTTCCGTCATTATGAAGTGCTTTGAGAAACTAGTCAAGGACCATATCACCTCCACCCTACCTGACACCCTAGACCCACTCCAATTTGCTTACCACCCCAATAGGTCCACAGACGACGCAATCGCAATCACACTGCACAACTCCCTAACCCATCTGGACAAGAGGAATACCTATGTAAGAATGCTGTTCATCGACTACAGCTCAGCATTTAACACCATTGTACGTGGTCGTGGTCTTCAGGAAACAGAGAGGGAGCAGCCCCTTATCCACATCGATGGGACAGTAGTGGAGAAGGTGGAAAGTTTTAAGTTCCTCGGCGTACACATCACGGACAAACTGAAATGGTCCACCCACACAGACAGCTTGGTGAAGAAGGCGCAACAGCGAAGGAGTGATGCTTTGTCCAGATGGAGGAATGCTAACTTCTGTCACTGGCATAGAGGGCGTTTGCGGAGTGGCCTGTCCCTCATGCTCCGTGTTGGCTGTTGACCTCGGAGCCTCCGGGGACTGTGTGCCATGCTGTACCAGAGGGGCAGATTGGGAAAGAAAGGCAGACAGGTCAGGTCCCTCTGGAGGGGTGGTCAGGTCAGCTCCCTGTTCGTTCCTATCCAGGAAGGATGACACCATCCGTGCCTCCTCCAATTCCCTTCTTGCCTGATGGTGCCGTCGCTGCTGTGCCAGGTCTTTGGCAATGAATTCCCTTTCCTGTAGAGCTCTACGGGCCTGCACATCCAATAGGTGACATCGTTCGTCAGCCTGTCATTCCTCCTCAATCTGACGCTCAATTTCCTCCAACGCTAATAGTTTCATCCTCTCTTGTAGGACAGCGGTCTGTGATTGGCTGAGGGCTAGTGAATGGCGGCTGCCATGGCCACATCCAAAGGGGTATCCACTGGTCGAACTCTCACTCCGTCTAGAGTGCCTTGACGATTTCCCTTCAGTTAAGGGGTGAGCGGAGCCGGTCTCAGGAAGCTGGTCGACCTGTGCGGTGGGAGTTACCTCCTCCATAGGTTCTTCCTGTAGACCACTTTCCCGTCCCAAAGCAGTTTCTGGTCCTTGGTCCAGAGGGGATGGTTGATGGCTGAAACGTACAGCTGATCCATCACCAATTTGATCTCTTGTGGGCTTGCCCTTGAATGTGGGAAACTCGACCACATAGTCCTTAAGATAACCAGGTGCTTGCCTGGTTCTCCTGGTACTACTGGTGGTTGAGGATGAAGCCTTTGTTACTTTAGGCTTAGCTCCTGGACCTTTTCTTTGTTCCAAGACCTTTCCCTCCGCTGCTCTCTCTTCCTTTCATTCTTCCTTCCAGTGGAGACAATTCCTCCTTCTCCCCCTTCATTTCTTTTTCACCTGTCTTTGGTTCCATCATCATCCGGTTCGAAGGACCATTGAAAGATTAGTGGAATCTGTGTGGGTAGCTGGACAGGTAGGATGACTGACAGTGAGGTTGAACAGGTGGTCACGGGTCAGGTGACAGAGGAATGGATGAGACTGAGGCAGGAATACCTTTAATCATAAAGTGGTATATTTACTGAGTAGTCTGTGGTGGATTCATGGACGCACAGAACTTCTGGATTTGACAGAGTGAAGGAAGAGAAAGCAGCGCGATCAGGCGATGGTGATTTCCTCCTTTTATGGAGTGGAGATCTGTCGGACATTTCCACCTGACCTAATTAAAGCACCCCTGGCCCAGCTGAGTAAGTGGCAATGAATTAAAGGATTATTCCACCAACTCCATGGGCTTTTTCTACACACACTTTATATAATGTTTACATACCCTACATTACTCATCTCATATGTATATACTGTACTCTATACCATCTACTGCATCTTGCCTATGCCGTTCGGCCATCGCTCATTCATATATTTTTATGTACATATTCTTATTCATTCCTTTACACTTGCGTGCATAAGGTAGTTGTTGTGAAATTGCTAGGTAAGATTACTTGTTATATATTACTGCATGGTCAGAACTAGTACCTAAATGTATGTACAAGCCCGGATGTATGTATATGTGATAAATGACCCAGAACCCCAGGTGGTATAGTTAGAAATTCCTGAGGGTCTAATGGAATCTTGTGTGACGAACTTGGTTATAGATTAGGATGAACCAAGTTAGTACTGAGGTACTGGATGACAAGTGATTGAAAGTGTTACAGTGAGGGAAAAAAGTCTTTGATCCCCTGCTGATTTTGTACGTTTGCCCACTGACAAAGAAAGGATCAGTCTATAATTTTAATGGTAGGTTTATTTGAACAGTGAGAGACAGAATAACAACAAAAATATCCAGAAAGAAACGCATGTCAAAAATGTTATAAATTGATTTGCATTTTAATGAGGGAAATAAGTATTTGACCCCCTCTCAATCAGAGAGATTTCTGGCTCCCAGGTGTCTTTTATACAGGTAACGAGCTGAGATTAGGAGCACACTCTTAAAGGGAGTGCTCCTAACCGCAGCTTGTTACCTGTAAAAAAGACACCTGTCCACAGAAGCAATCAATCAATCAGATTCCAAACTCTCCACCATGGCCAAGACCAAAGAGCTCTCCAAGGATGTCAGGGACAAGATCGTAGACCTACACAAGGCTGGAATGGGCTACAAGACCATCACCAAGCAGCTTGGTGAGAAGGTGACAACATTTGGTGCGATTATTCGCAAATGGAAAAAACACAAAAGAACTGTCAATATCCCACGGCCGGGGGCTCCATGCAAGATCTCACCTTGTGGAGTTGCAATGATCATGAGAACGGTGAGGAATCAGCCCAGAACTACACGGGAGGATCATGTCAATGATCTCAAGGCAGCTGGGACCATAGTCACCAAGAAAATAATTGGTAACACACTACGCCGTGAAGGACTGAAATCCTGCAGCGCCCGCAAGGTCCCCCTGCTCAAGAATACATATACAGGCCCGTCTGAAGTTTGCCAATGAACATCTGAATGACTCAAAGGACAACTGGTGAAAGTGTTGTGGTCAGATGAGACCAAAATGGAGCTCTTTGACATCAACTCAACTCGCCGTGTTTGGAGAAGGAGGAATGCTGCCTATGACCCCAAGAACACCATCTCCACCGTCAAACATGGAGGTGGAAACATTATGCTTTGGGGGTGTTTTTCTGCTAAGGAGACAGGACAACTTCACCGCATCAAAGGGACGATGGACGGGGCCATGTACCGTCAAATCTTGGGTGAGAACCTCCTTCCCTCAGCCAGTGCATTGAAAATGGGTCGTGGATGGGTATTCCAGCATGACAATGACCCAAAACACACAGCCAAGGCAACAAAGGAGTGGCTCAAGAAGAAGCACGTTAAGGTCCTGGAGTGGCCTAGCCAGTCTCCAGACCTTAATCCCATAGAAAATCTGTGGAGGGAGCTGAAGGTTCGAGTTGCCAAACGTCAGCCTCAAAACCTTAATGACTTGGAGAAGATCTGCAAAGAGGAGTGGGACAAAATCCCTCCTGAGATGTGTGCAAACCTGGTGGCCAACTACAAGAAACGTCTGACCTCTGTGATTGCCAACAAGTGTTTTGCCACCAAGTACTAAGTCATGTTTTGCAGAGGGGTCAAATACTTATTTCCCTCATTAAAATGCAAATCATTTTATAACATTTTTGATATGCGTTTTTCTGGATTTTTTTGTTGTTATTCTGTCTCTCACTGTTCAAATAAACCTACTATTAAAATTATAGACTGATCATTTCTTTGTAAGTGGTCAAACGTACAAAATCAGCAGGGGATCAAATACTTTTTTCCCCCACTGTATATGTATGGTGTTCTTACCTGAGGGAAGACACTGGTTTTATGTACGGTGTTCTTACCTGAGGGAAGATACTGGTTTTATGTATGGTGTTCTTACCTGAGGGAAGATACTGGTTTTATGTATGGTGTTCTTACCTGAGGGAAGATACTGGTTTTATGTATGGTGTTCTTACCAGAGGGAAGATACTGGTTTTATGTATGGTGTTCTTACCTGAGGGAAGATACTGGTTTTATGTATGGTGTTCTTACCTGAGGGAAGATACTGGTTTTATGTATGGTGTTCTTACCCGAGGGAAGATACTGGTTTTATGTATGGTGTTCTTACCAGAGGGAAGATACTGGTTTTATGTATGGTGTTCTTACCTGAGGGAAGATACTGGTTTTATGTATGGTGTTCTTACCTGAGGGAAGATACTGGTTTTATGTATGGTGTTCTTACCAGAGGGAAGATACTGGTTTTATGTATGGTGTTCTTACCTGAGGGAAGATACTGGTTTTATGTATGGTGTTCTTACCTGAGGGAAGATACTGGTTTTATGTATGGTGTTCTTACCAGAGGGAAGATACTGGTTTTATGTATGGTGTTCTTACCTGAGGGAAGATACTGGTTTTATGTATGGTGTTCTTACCTGAGGGAAGATACTGGTTTTATGTATGGTGTTCTTACCTGAGGGAAGATACTGGTTTTATGTATGGTGTTCTTACCAGAGGGAAGATACTGGTTTTATGTATGGTGTTCTTACCTGAGGGAAGATACTGGTTTTATGTATGGTGTTCTTACCTGAGGGAAGATACTGGTTTTATGTATGGTGTTCTTACCTGAGGGAAGATACTGGTTTTATGTATGGTGTTCTTACCTGAGGGAAGATACTGGTTTTATGTATGGTGTTCTTACCTGAGGGAAGATACTGGTTTTATGTATGGTGTTCTTACCTGAGGGAAGATACTGGTTTTATGTATGGTGTTCTTAGCAGAGGGAAGATACTGGTTTTATGTATGGTGTTCTTACCTGAGGGAAGACACTGGTTTTATGTATGGTGTTCTTACCTGAGGGAAGATACTGGTTTTATGTATGGTGTTCTTACCTGAGGGAAGATACTGGTTTTATGTATGGTGTTCTTACCAGAGGGAAGATACTGGTTTTATGTATGGTGTTCTTACCTGAGGGAAGACACTGGTTTTATGTATGGTGTTCTTACCTTAGGGAAGGCATTGGTTTTGTTTTGATATATGTATAACTGGTGGGATTATAGATTTAGTGTGGGACAATTGTGCTAGTCAATATCAATAATTTCTATGTACTGAAATAAATCTAGACTGGTATAGACAACAAGTCTTTAAGACTAGTACAAGACGGGATACATTTGTGAATTGCGTATTGGGAAAGACACATTGTGAGTTTACTCTTCCATTACATCCACAAGAGAGGAGACAGGGAGACCCCCGTACTGAAGTTAAAAAACAATTGAAACCAATTCTGGTTATTTACCACACATGTGGAACCATTTACAGTAGCGTGGTTAGTGAATTTTTTATTTTATTTTATTTCACCTTTATTTAACCAGGTAGGCTAGTTGAGAACAAGTTCTCATTTACAACTGCGACCTGGCCAAGATTAAGCAAAGCAGTGCGACAAAAACAACAACACAGAGTTACACATGGGATAAACGAATGTACAGTCAATAACACAATAGAAAAATATGTATACAGTGTGTGCAAATGAAGTAAGGAGGTAAGGCAATAAATAGGCCATAGTGGCAAAGTAATTACAATTTAGCAATTAACATGGAGTGATAGATGTGCAGATGAGGATGTGCTAGTAGGAATACTGGTGTGCAAAAGAGCAGAAAAACAAAAACAAATATGGGGATGAGGTAGATAGTTGGATGGTAGGGCTATTTACAGATGGGCTGTGTATAGCTGCAGCGATCGATAAACTGCTCTGACAGCTGACGCTTAAAGTTAGTGAGGGACATATAAGTATCCAACTTCAGTGATTTTTGCAATTCGTTCCAGCCTTATTAGGGGGTATAAGAGAGGGAAGATGACAGCATGTGGTCATTGGTGGTTGACTGTGTTGGCTCTATCCACACTACTTGTTCGTGTGGGTGAAGCCGGCCCTGTCAACACGTGGGTAAAGTTTGCTCGAGACTTAGGTAGAAAAGTGTCTCCAAACGGGACTGCAGTGTTAATTTTGTCTAAACCCAAATCCATGAGGGAGTTGTTTGGTTCAATGAGTAGTCAATGTATTTTATGAGGAGGGCAAAAGACAAGCAGAGCCAGAGTAATTGTACGCTAGGACTCTTTTATGGACATGAGCTAATTGATCAGGGTAATAAGAACATATCGAAAGGAACTGGAGATCTGGGGAGGGTGTTTGACAAATGGGAATCCAGAAGCTGAGGATAAAATAGGGACTGTAACTCGTGGGTTTTGGCCACGGCATAATCCCCGGGATGATGATAATTGGAAGATAGTTAGGAAAAGGCTTATGTGTACTCACCCAACGATGTGTGGTTGGAGTGAAAACATGGGGACCACCGTGGCTGAACCAATTTTAGAGAATCTGAAGTAAGAACGTGTTCCGCCATTATGTATCTGTAACAATGGCTCTTTGGCTGTGGGTGTAACAGTGCATTGTAGATCTTATGCAGGCTACCTCCCTGAAGAAGAAGAGCGCAGGCAACATTTTAGTACACCCTATGGGTGGCATTTAGTGGATGTCTCATATTTAATTACTAGAGTGACCTATCTTGCTCTAAACGATGGTATGGGATCACCCTGGGGGTTTATGTGGATTTGCGGCGGTAGAGGTTATCTGGTAATTCCAAATAACTGGCGCGGGTGTTGTTTCCTCTGTGAAACTATTTTACCAATGTTCTCAGTCCCTGCCTCTGCTATACTAACTAACCGTTCCACTGATAGCATTTCCACACATATAAAAAGGTTGATTCCAATTAACAATGAGGCGTATGGCCATGTCCTTAAACCAGCTGAGATATTCGGTATCTCCATTATTCCTAACATTGGTGTATCCATTTTAGGTAAATGGATGAATAATTTGACTTACTCACTACAAGCTCATATTAATTTGACCTACAAGGGTTTTAGCCAGCTCTCCCTGGATGTCCAGAATCTTAAGGCAGTTACAGCTAGGCACAGTTTGGCTTTGGTTTACCTGCTGGTGTAACTGTTTAGCTTCCATCCCTCTCCTCGCCCCTACCTGGGCTTGAACCAGAGACCCTCTGCACACATCGACAACTGACACCCTCGAAGCATCGTTACCTTTCGCTCCACAAAAGCCGCTAACTAGCCAGCCATTTCACACTGGTTACACTGGCAGCACAGGGAGGCGAGTGTAAGGCCCTGGGACTGGACCTCGATGACGAATGCGTAATGTTACTTCCTGACTCCTCCGATAACATGACCAAAATCCTGCTTGATATGTCTAAGATCTGTAATACTCTCAGCCCTAGTGACGATGACGTTCTGAAAAGGATGAGTAAATGGTTCACTGGGAAATTTGGAAATGTTATGGGCCAGATTTTAATGGGTATATTATCGTTTGTAGTTCCTGTGTTGATAGGCTTTTGCTGTGTTTTGATTTTTTGTTGTCTTGGTAAATGTAAAAGAAGACCATGCCTGGTTTAATGTTATTGGCTTTACCTGCCTCCTATGATGCCACTGGTGTTGACCCCAACTATGACCCTCTTGCCTGCCCAACTGACCCAGAGGATGATTACTATACTATCTATATGTGAATGGTTAAAAGTTCCAGATGTCTAACGTCGATATCTATACATGGTTATATGAGACTAGGTAGTCTCAAAGGGGGTAATGTTGGGGTATACCCTGGGGGTCAGGTGTGGGGCTACACTAATGCCATGATTACTGTATATATGTGATAACCTTTGTATGCTTGCAATGCACAATGATGGAAAAGTACTGTCGATATCTATACATGGTTATATGAGACTAGGTAGTCTCAAAGGGGGTAATGTTGGGGTATACCCTGGGGGTCAGGTGTGGGGCTACACTGATGCCATAATTACTGTATATACGTGATAAGCTTTGTACGCTTGCAATGCACAATGATGGAAAAGTACTGGGTAAATGGAGATGTACTGTTCTAGTTCTCAGGCTGAGAATTGTCTGCACCTGCTGATAGTCACTCAGGCTCAAGGCTGAGATAGTAGAGTGAGAAACCAGTCTAGACATGTTTTTCTCATCTTAGATACTTTGTATCTAATCCAATACAACAATGTTAAGATATGGTTGACGGTAGGTTGTATATAGTGTGGTCTCCTATTTCGCCACACAGATCTTTACTATAGACTACTGAGGTATTCTGTATGTGAAGTTTTATATCAAGGTTCCTGTGTCATCTATCTGGAAGACTGATTGATTGTTAAACTTTTTTATATTTAACCTTTATTTAAGTAGGCAAGTCAGTTAAGAACAAATACTTATTTTCAATGACGTCCTAGGAACAGTGGGTTAACTGCCTTGTTCAGGGGCAGAATGACAGATTTTTACCTTGTCAGCTCAGGGACTCTGGGATTTGATCTAGCAACCTTTTGGTTACTGGCCCAATGCTCTAACCACAAGGCAACCTGCCGCCCCAACTTACACCACCCCATGCAATGGACCAACCAACACACTTGAGCTCACCATCGCCCACATCGCGAGTGGCAACGGTGGGGGCATACAGGGCACTGGCGAGCCCCCACAGGGCCAGGAGCAGCACCGCCTCCCCCTTGCGCCCCAGCCTGTTCCACATCTGCGGGTAGAGCACCTGGAGGTAGCGCTGGACACCGAGTAGAGTGACCGTTAGCACGTTAGCATACAGGCTGAGGTAGAGCAAGAAGGTAGCTAACTTGCATGCAGCACGGCCCAGAGTCCAGCGGTACAGGAGAGTATAGATCCACATGGGCACCGTGGCCAGGCACAGGATGTCAGAGGACACCAGGTTCAGCATGAGGCACACGGTGAAGTTGGGGCGTCGGGACGAGCGGCACAGGATGACCACCAGGACAGCTATGTTACCAGGGAGGCCCAGCGCACAGCACAGCCCCAGGATGGTGCTCGAAATCAGGCGGCCTGAATTCGGGGAGGTGGAGTCCAAGCTAGAGGTGCTGGAAGAGGTCAGGTTCTCCACGGTCCGTGAAAAAATAAGATATAAGAGCTATCTGGAAGAAGGCAGACTTCAGACATCTAATTCTTTGTTTCTGAAAACCTCAAGTTTGTTATCTTCTTTTGACTTCTTGTCAGATAGGGAAAATTATGTGGGTTAACTGCCTCTGGTCAGCTTCCTCTTAATGAGCTGTGTGTGTGTGTGTACGGGAGATGTTGGCATAATTCTGTATTTGTCAAAGGCTACAGCCAACCTGATTCTCATAAATAGACACACTACACTGAGAAGATAGTTAGTTTCAAGCTATAGGCAGAGCATCTACCATATATGTGCCTAGGGGCCAGCCATACAATTTTTGTATATTTTATAATTTCAGTAATTTTAACTTATGTAAAAAGTTTAAATGATTTTAACTTTTGACAGAAATGGATGCGTAATGTAATCCATCTCCTTGTTGCAAAGGCTTGATAAAGATAACAGCTTTTTCTTAGCGTTCCGCAAATTTTTTTGCCATAGCTTCAATGTTGCCATCTAGTGGCAAGGACAGAAAAACTATAAAAGATTACTGCACCTTTAATTTCCTCCCTGCCACAGATTCTAGCAGAAATCTACAATGACTTATATTATCTTAATTTGGGAGACTATTGACAATAACTGGACAGTTGTATAAAGCATATTTATTTGCAAATACACATATATACAGTACTTGCATTCTCGCTTTTCTTTAACTCACATCGTAGTTCTTGTGTTTTAAAAAAATGTATTCTATATTATCATCACTGCATTGTTGTCAAATAGCTCGCAAAGTAAGAGTTAGAGAGTAGTGATTTACACCTTTTGTATCCTGTGCATGTGGCAAATTAACTTCACTATCAGTTCCAATATATAGCCTACCAACATTCTCCCTTCATTGACCTTTCCTTCTTCTATCGTCTTATTTTGTCTCTCCTTTATTTAATGACCGAGTTTCACAGTCCAAATATCTTTTGTCAGTTAAAACCTCAATCTTTCACCATAACCGTTCTCTGTCACCATCTCAGTTGTAAATGAGAACTTGTTCTCAACTGGCCTACCTGGTTAAATAAAAGGTGAAATAAAAAAAAAAGTAAAACAGCCAGTCCATTCTTTCCAACCAGAATTCACAATCCTTATCAAGTCTCACTGAGTCTTTATGAATGCGATCAGATCCACAGACAAGAATATACAATGTGGACGGGTGGGTCTGTCAATACTAGTCAATGTCGATTGAGACCCATCTATTCAGATGGTATGGAGTGCGCAGAATCATTCCGGGCTAACAATGCGGAAAACAGAAAATGACTCTTGCGGTTCAGCGGTTGTCAGTCAATCAAATCAATCAATCATCGTCCTCTTCCGAGGAGGAGCGCATCACGCCTCCGCTATCGTTGCGGTAACAGCGGGCCAGGAGGCGGAGTTGCTCCAGGGACTCCTGGAAGTCGGTCAGCTCAGGTCCCTGGGAGAGGAAGCTGGGGGCGATGCGGCGGGGGTCCAGGGTGCTGACACCGCGGTGCAGCTCTGACAGCCACGGGCCCAGGGCCGGAGACGACTGCAGGGAGGTGAGCACGGGGACGGAGGGGACCGCACAGGACCGCTCTGTGGAAGAAAGGATAGGAAGAGGGAGATAAGGTTAGAGGTATAGACCTGACAATGATGAGAGACTGTTGGATACAAGCATAGTGAGGCATGAAAATAGAATAGACTTATTTAGGGATTGTGAGGCAGAGATCTGAAGTGAAGTGACTGACAGGGAGTGAGCGAGGAAGGGTAGAATATGCATATACAATCACTTGTGTAGCCAGATAAAATGGCTTTTACTATTGCCATTTATTAATACTGCGCAATATAAAAACACTTGCCCCTTAATCCCCCCCTTCCCAGATACATGTGTAAATATTGCAGTAAAAATCATGCCTGACATAATCTATTGCTGAAGGCAAGATCTCTGCCTCACAATCCCTAAATAAGTCTATTCTATTTTCATGCCTCACTATGCTTGTATCCAACAGTATCCAACAGTCTCTCATACTTTGTATTCAATGTTGTATTCCAAAAATATAATAACAAAATATTTATTTTGTCAAGGAACTTCTTTCTGGCATTGAGCACTTGTGTTGAACGTATGCGGTCGGGGGGTTTCTGCAAAACTTATATTCTACTGAGCCATTTACTTTATGTTCGTATTGTTATATTTTATTATTGTTGTTGCATTGCCGAGAACGAACCTGCAAGTAAGCATTTAATTGGATGGTGTATACCATGTGTATCCTGAACATACGACTAATAAAACTTGATAACAGAAACATAGACCGAGTCAGAGAGTGACAAACAGACAAACTTTGAAAATAACTTGAGAGTGAGAAAGAAAGCGCAGTTAGATAAATGGACCAGAAATGTCAGAGAAACATTAGGATTAGATTTACTCACTGTTGGGGGGAGGGGCTTGACTCTGCAGAAAGCCCTGTGGACCCAAGGATTGGCTGAATATCTGTGGGAAGGGTGGGGTCAGCTTACTGGGGCTGGATACTAGCTGGACCGAACTACACAGGGAGAATGAGGAAATGGTCAATTGAGATTTTCATGGTTTAAACAGCAGGATTGGTTTGGTGTGGTCAAACTACTACAGTCGTGTGTGTGTTGTATTCGTCCATGTGCATGTGGCCATGTCTCTAAGCCTGCCTATGTGAGTGTTTGACATTGTCAGTGCACGAGTGTGTGTGTGTGTGTGAAAACGGGTGCTATTGTGTATGCAAGAATGACACTCACAAAGGCGTAGCGGGGTAGTGAGCATTGATGTAGGAGGCTAGCACCTCTTCCCCACTGTCAAGAGTATGCAGCTGGGTGGGCGGCTGCATCCCTGGTCTCAGCTGGCTGCAGATGGGACCACAACGTTACAGCAATGCACATTAACACCAGAGCAACGTTTCTACACACCTTCAGAACCATTAAAAACATCTGCAAATTTGTCAACTCAACCTTTGACTAACGCTGACAAGATAACTTATCTGATATACATGTGGAGTGATATTGGGAGTTTTGCATCTAAAACCCTATGAGTTGGAATACCCAGATGTACACATAGGCCTACATGCCCCAGAAATACACTTGCAGTTGACAGAGTAACGTAACAGTAACATAACAGCCATGTTTTGTCTCACCTGACCAGACTCTGCCCCTCTAAACCCTTGAGGGTCACTGATTGGCCGAAGCAGTGGCCATCGCCCAGCTCGGGGCAAGCCGATAGGGGTTTCCACGGCAACACATCCGCGCAGTCACCCAGGGCGTCGGGGAGAGAGCTGCCCTGTGTCATCGGAAAGGGGAGGGCTCCGTACGCAGCCACCAGCTGAGGAAAAACACATCTCGGCCATGTTCATTAAATCAAACTGTCACATGCGCCAAATACAGCAAGTGTAGACCTTACCGTGAAATGCTTACTTACAAGCCCCTAACCAACAGTGCAGTTCAAGAAGAGTTAAGAAAATACCAAATAGACTTAAGTAAACAAAAAAACAAAAAAAATTGGGCGGCCCGTCATTAGGCACCAAACGGAACAGACAAACAGGGAGGAAATACATGGACTTGGCTAACAAGAAATGTTTTCAAATGTTTTGTTGTGTGCCCACTAATCAATATGACCCTGGTCTCTCACACACTGTAAATCTGTTAAATGTATAGTAGGCTGTGGGGAAGACATAATGATTATCTTGTGCCCTGGACATTCCCTTCTAAATGTTATTTCAGGGGGATATCTGAAGCCAACCAGAGCTGCAGTCTAGCTTGAGCTGTTATTTTAGTAATACCTGTCTAAACCTTTCACAGGTTATTTAACCAGGTTAGTCTCATTGGGAAGAAGAAAATTAAAAATCTGACATGAGAGATAGCAGTAGGGTTAGCAATGTAAATGGCTTGATTTTAAACTCAGCGGTAATGGATTCAAAGAAAGCACCCCAGCTCTCACCTTTCTCCCGGACACTGCCAGTGCGTCTGCAAACTCCCACATGGGGGTGCTGTTGTGCCTCAGCCTGTAAGGGACAGTAAGGGAGTCCAGGGCCAGAGCCAGCACAGAGCTGGAGTGGTACCACAGTGAGGGCTGGAGGAGACCGAAAAGACAGTGAGTGATGGGAATAGACAGAGAAACACACACACACACACATTCATTTCTGGGGTTGTAGGACATCTTAGGGTTGGCGTGTTAAAAACAACTGTTAGCATCCTCTCAAGCAACGGTGGGGGAGAGCGATGTCAATCATTTACACTACAGCTCAATCAAGTCTATATATTTTCAGCGACAGAATGAATAAATGACTACCAAAATGTGGGAATAGACAGATGATAGATGGGAAAAGAGGGTGGCGTCTGTCTGACTCACGTCGTAGTTGAGGTGGGGGAAGGAGGGGGGTTGGGCGGGCCGTCTGCCCAGCCCGCCCTTCAGGGTCAAAGGGCAGAAGAAGGAGCTGTTATTGGCCATGTGGACCATGCCTAAGGAGTAGTTCAACAGGTGGTAGAGCTCCTTCATCGGGGTCTGAAGAAAGCAACAGAAGAACAATGTCATATGACTTTATTCACAACACAATAGTTGTGCATGAAACAATTACTATGATACGGATAAAACCAGATTATAGTCATTAAATCAGTAGAAAATTGTGAAATAAAAACAAAATCACAGATCTCAGCTGAACTCTATGAATTACATTTCTATCTACAATTTTACAGCGAATAAAACTCATGGCATGACTTGACAAAGAACACCTGGGTCATGTTCATTAGGCACCAAACGGAAGAAAACTGACAAACAGGGAGGGACTACCTGGACTTGGCCAATAAGAAATGCTAATTGTCCATTGAGTGCCCTAATGAACATGACACTGTTGAAGAAAACAGTGCTTACAGATGAACTGCCTGAAAACACACTGCCAAAAACCTCCCTCTTGTCACTCACTGTGTCTGGGTGACTAACAGGTGCGAGCCCCCAGGTAAGGATGCCCCGTCCCCCATAGGAGTCCTGCAGCATCTCGGTGACCTTTGAACCCATACCAGAGAAGCCATCAGCCAGGTCACAGAGCACCTGGAACCCCTGGGAGGGAGAGGGATGGCAGAATGAAGAGCGGGAGAAAGAGAAAGGAGAGATGACAAACAGATTAAATCAGCCATTCGAGGAGTGATTGTACCGAATGGGGCCTTTAGAATGAACAAAGTATGTTTGGATGGATATTTTTGGTATTCGAGACATGTAGTTTTCCAGGACCAGAGTTTGTGATAATCCCTATTGGAGAGTCATGAAAGAGGATCACCAGTCAGTTACCTGTAGGTAGTCACATTCCTCTATGAAGAAGTGTAGTCTGTCCTCCAGATCCTCCAGCACTGAGCCCTGAAGCAGAGCCTCCCCCTGGCCAAACGTTTCCAGGCGGTGGGCCTCCCTGTAGAACACAATGCCAAAACCAAGTCATTTTCCTGAGAAACCCAAGATAGTTCTGCTGTAGCGTATGGGAAACGCACGAGTTGACCTAGCCACATAATAGGACTGGATGTACACTAAGAAAGGCACTGCGAGTAATGTACTGTAGCGTGTGAACTTAATCATTTTTCAGGTTCATATCTGTTCAACAACTCGTCAACCAAACTTTGGAACTGGTAGGGACAGCTCAGGGCTTCATGCCCTCTTTTACCCCGCTTTTCAGTTTCCAGTTGAGGTTTTGGGTTGAGCAACGGTGCATCATAGTTAACCTTTTCTTGTAGTCTTCAACTTGACTTTTATTAAAACAAACTATTTGGTAAATAAATGTGTAAAGAATAAAAAACACAGTAAAATAAAGAGGGGGGTGGGGTCGGATATAGGATACGAACCCGGGTAAAGGTTTCATTTTTTGGGTTGGGAATGAGATACGGAGAACTGCATCTTTGGCTGTTACTATTTGACTCTATGTGCCTATGGTGATGCTCTCACCCGTCATGGTTGTACTCGTGGATGACAGAGATTGTGCGGGGGTGCAGGTGGATCCTCAAGAAGTCCGACCATACCCTCACACTGCCCTCCAGTCGATAACCCTTCTGAGCGCGCTCCAAGCGGCTGTTCACTGTCTCCATGGCTAAAGCCCCTACTCAGGAAACACGGATCGATGAAAAGTGTGTGTGAGTGACCGAGAGCGGCTTGTTTCTCGGTCTGATCCTCTTTTAGCCCATTTCTGGTCATACAAGTTCAAACATACAATAGTTTGCTAACTTATAAATCATGTTAAATATTGATTAAAATGTCATCTTCAAAATTATACCTTAAAAGGAAGACCTTACCTGAACAGTGAGGCACTGGAGTTGGGTCAAAATCAACCTCAGCCAATATCTCCCCCTTCTGGACATAAAAAGAACTGTCATAACAAGACACTTGAATGAGAGCCTTTTCGAACACGAGTTATGCCTGGTCCAAGAACAACTCCAATTTCCTTGCCTTGGGCCCAGACCTTCGGTGTTTGAATATCTGCAAGTATTGGGCAGGTGTAAGTAATATGGTGACGGCTCACCCAGCCTTTCAACAGGCTTCAGCAATATTGCTTACACCTATCTGGTTCCTTCAGACATGCAATCGGGCTAATGCCGGGTGTACACTACACAACTCTCAAAATCCTAACGTCGCCGAGCCTCTCACATTAAATTACCGTATTTCCTGTATGTTTTTGTCTTGCCAACGTAGTGGTGCGCACACTCAACGCTCTGGCACAGATGGGTTGTCACACACTACAAGATTCTTCACTTGGTCATGAAGATTCTCCATACCACCATGCTGTCTTGCGAAAAAACAATGTTATTAGATTGTGTAGCTAGAACGAGCGGTGGCTCAAAGCAGCCTCAAACGTTTTCAGTCAGATATTCACGCTTGCCATACAGAGTTGACATTTCTAGCCAACATGTTGAATTGAAAAACATTGCTTGTGAACTTCAGAGCTGTAACGATTTGGCACTTTTGCTTTGGTTAAAGCCAAGTACAAAGGCCTACTAGTAGTACTCATTGCTCCTGCGTGAGTCTACACATTCTGGGTTATGCAAAATAACGTTGCCATCTCACTAGCGAGCTCTCATTGGCTATTGCTGCTCACCGTTCTCAAAACTTGACGTTGCACATCTTACATTACAAGAGCATTTCAGATTTTGTGCTGATAAAATTAAACTTTTGAAAATATCACGTCTGGGACTGCTCACAGACGGGATTGGTAGCATCTCTGACACGCTCACATTAAATGAGCGTCGGTGATGGCCGTGCACTCCAAATAGGCAACATGGGGATTTTATCTCCGATCTCAAAAACTTGTATGGGACAGCCAAATCTGGGCCAAAATCGATTAGTCTACACCCGGCTTAAAGGTTTAAAGGCTAGGAGTTGTTTTTGGACTATCCTATTTAAAAAGCCTTCATTCTTTGGGTTTAAAGGGAGAGAAGTAGTATACTTGGTGTTTGTGTCATACTCACGTCTAGCTTGTCCAGGTCTAGGAGAAAGGAGTTCTTTGTTGGCAGGCTCTCTTTGTGCACCATTACATTGCCCTTCCTGCAAAGAGAAGTAACTTACTTCATACACATAAACAAGGTTTGTGGGAAACACACAGACAGACAAATGCACGCACACACACTTACCATGTGATAGCAGTGGGATCCTTCCCAGTCTCATAGAGGCTCCCCTCCTGTCTCAGTGTCTGAAGGCTACCTATATAGTGGCAATGGACACAGAGGATGTTGATTCAGTATTTAAATGTAGCCAACCTTGTTGTTCAATCTATATCTACCCCTGTATCCACAGTAGCAATCCTTACTCCAATGACATGCATTGTCCATTTGTCACCGTCAAACCTAAAGATGTACACTGTAATTGTGGCAAACCTTGTAAAACCTTCAACATGACATGTTTACTCAATCTGTGACCTCTAAGTGACATTCAGCAAACCATCTGTGTGAAATTTCAAGGAAGCAGTTAAGTGCTTCAGAACATTTCGGCAACATGGTGCCCTTATGAATGATGCACTGCAGGTTACCAAGGGTTGATTACCTTTGAGGTCCATGGCGATCAGGCGGGGGGTGTAGGTAATATGACCCCCAAAGGTTTGCCCCTCTCTGAAGAGAACATCATTCTGGAGCTCACCTGGGGGTGCATCTGGGTCATAGGTCAGCGAGGCATCCTGATGCAATACAAACAGAAGGAGGGAGGGAGAGAAGAACATGCATCTTAATAGTGGCATAAGATGCAGTCAAGATTTACATACATAACATATGATTTGCCTTAAAATATGTGCTATGTATACTGTGTCAACTCAAAGACAAATGGTAATTCAATGTGTCACCTTCCATGCTGCAAAGGGAGGTGCACTGAGCACCAATTGACAATGTTTATATAGACAGACAATAAACAGACCACACTACAACAAAATGTCCCTACACCATAAATGAACCATCTCTGCCTACACCCTCACAGCAAAGACATAGTTAGCAGGCTAGCTATCTCTAACTTTATAGCATGTCTTTTTTTCTGAGATGTATAATTGACTCCTGGGTTTTTTCCTCGTTGTTACCTAGCTAGCTACAGTACATTAATTTATCTAGTTACTTTTGCTCTAGCTCTGGCTGTGCAATTTCTCTCGATGGTTGTTGCAGTAAAATGTGGGCCACACCCTCGCCTCGCTCCCTTTTGCTGCACCTCTCACCCTCTGTGCACCAAAACACCACTCTTCTCCGCATTGTTAGCCTGGCTATTTCAGTTTGAATGTACGATAACTAGGGTCATGCTAGCTAACAACAGTAACAGTAGCACAGTAGCTAGTTATTTCAGAATAGTAGTGGCTAGCTAACCAGCTAACTTAGCCACGTACTGCACCAGTTGTTAACTAAAATAGTAGCTAGATAGCTAGCTTGCCCACTACAACTTTTAGAACACATGCATATGTTATATGCAGAAACCGCTAACTTTAGCGCGTATCAACCTGTAAATTCCACCAATGTGTGCCAACGAAGTTTGAATAGTGCCCGAGTTGAAGAGTGACGACTTCTCTACACAGGCTACCCATCGTGACGTCTATAAATTAATACAAGAAAATATCACAAATGCATAAATCTGTTAATTTCAGAATATTCTTTTAGAATAAGAAATATGCCGCTCCATCACGGCAGGAAAACATGACAACAGCGTTATGGATCACTCTAACCGTGTGTGCATCGTTCAGAGGGAGCCCACCCTTATGAAGGCTTTAGCGTCTACTATTGGTTAATAAGAAGTACACGAACAAATATGATTGGCTTTTTAAAACGTTTTTCAAAAAGTGGATAGGGTTCGGTTTCACTGCGCCGAGGAGGCACACGTGCAGCGCACAGCGCTCTGATAGGAGAGCGGTGAGTAAGCAGCCTCTTTATTGGCCTGTTGATTGTAGACAAAGACCCTGTTCAGTAGACTGCGATTATGAAAATAAAATATTATGGGTAGCCTATATTTACGACGAGAGGATGCATCTTCACCGATTAAAATGAATAAAATAATTTCGAAAGATTACCAGATGGGTTTAACATGGTATATAGACAAAAGTTTGTTTAACAAACCCTCTCTATCTCAATGTTATATCTGTGGTTTTGAGCTCGCCAGATTGTAGTCCTAAAACCCGGAAATAAATTACTTCTGGTTGGTTCAGCCATACCTATGGGAAAGCAATCGGGTTTTGGGATAAACGTCGAAAATAAGGTTAACACAGGCTTAGGAGATCGTATACGTTTTGTTCTATGATATAATATCAGCCAGTTAACATGACCATTAATAATTATAAAACCTTTATATATTTTTTAAAAATATATAAATGCCTCAAAATTCATAAAACGTGACTTTATCAGATAAAGATTATCTCATGGAACAAAACGTATACGATCTCCTAAGCCTGTGTTAACCTTTCTATACGTTTTGTTCCTTGAGATAATCTTTATCAGATAAAGTCACGTTTTGTGAATTTTGAGGCATTTATATATTTTCAAATCCTGTGTTTAACACACACCCTATTTTCGGCGTTTATCCCAAAACGCCATTAATTTCCCCATAAGAGTTACCATGTTAAACCATGGCGGAGTAGGTGCCTACAAAAAACGGCATTACAATTTTTTCTCTATGGCATTGTAGAAAACCTAATCGTGGACAGAGTTGTCACATGATACTGTGTTTGCAACTACAAAATTGTCCCGCAGTGCTTTACCTTGACACACGTGTGAAACAACCCACACCAACGTAAGTTTCACTTTACGACCTAGTTTGACAAACATTGGGACAAGTTAACGTATTTACTTGATTAAAACATCATATTGGAATCTCATGGAACAGCAGTAGCCTAGACATCAGGTAAGTCAGTCTAACTACAATTAGGCTACAGGGTTAAAAGTTCCTTATGTCTTGATGTTTTCACTATGGATTTGGTCCAGTATCGTTAGACCAGACTCGCAAAGCAAGTTTTTACGACAACATCCGCATTACAAATTGATATAAAGTAGGCTAATACTTCTTTCTTTACTTTTACCAACTGTATCTAAGAATATGAAACAATCTCTCTCTTTCTGAGTGCAGTGAGCATAAGAATGTTGCTAATTCCCATTTTGCACAGGAAAAGTTCACTTCCTTCCATTTAAAGGATTAAAGTTCAATACTCACTGACTCACAGCTCATTAGCTTATCAAATAGATTGATTTGTAGTCACACAGCAATACATAAACATAGTTTTATTGCTCTTGCCTTTCAGGTGAATCAGTGGGACTTGCCCTTATGAGAATGTTTTGTACCAACTTGTTTTATGGAATATCATTTAAAATGTTGAAACACAATGGTAAATAGTCACTTTGCAGACAGACAGAGAGACGGGCCAATAATTGCACTCACAACACATAGCCCCTAGACATGAATATCATATAGACTGAGACAGGCAGAGAAACAGTGATGTCAGAGCACCTGACTTTAAACCCAGAGCCAGATGAAGACCGAGCTGGAGGGCCTTCTACAACCAGTAGGTCTACTGCTGCAGGACCTCAAACACCTGGATCGGAACAACAGGGCCTAGAGCACAGGAGGATGGAAGAAGAAAAGGGGGAAGAGGATGAGAAGGAGGAGGAGGCAACCAGCTCAGCTGCCTTTGAGCCTAGCACTTTGCCATGGCCGGGAGACAAAGAGATGGCGCGAGAGGAAGAGAAAGGAAGTGTAGCGTCTGAGAGCGAGGGAACTGAAGAGGAGAGGGAGATAGGGAGCCAAGAGCTTCTGGAGGGACAGGAGAGACAGCCAGAGAGTGAGCGAAAGGCAAAATGGAGAGAAAGCATGCCGGAGGGAGAGAGATGGACGGATGAGGAGGTGGAGGGAGGCCAAGATGAGGAAAGGGATGGTTCGCTTGCAGATGATGAAGATGAGGAGGAAGGCCCAGTCAATTGGATGCCAGAAAAGGCTATGCAGGTCTTCACTCCGACAGTGATAGTGCGTCCATCTAGCAAATGGGAGGAGTTCCCACCCGAAAATAACTACTATGAGGAAATGGACACTGAGAAGAGTTCTTTCTTAGAGCCCCAGACACATACAGCCCCACCAGTATACTACTACCCACAATGGACAGAGGAGCGGGACAACTACACACGTATGTACCAGTGCCGGACCAAAACCATTTATGTCAATTGGGGTCAGTTCCATTTCAATTCTAATCAGTTCAGGGATTGAAGTGCATTACTATGAAACAAATATTTGTCATTATGTTGATTTAAAAAAAAATACAAATAATTGATGGTACATTTTTTTATTTTTTTTTATCTGATCCGTTCCCCCCTGAAGCTAGGACAGCAGATTCCCTGTTCCCTGCCCATCTTCTGAAAACATCTGAAACCCTACCTCAGTGTTTAAAATAATCCCACAGCGCAACCCTTTTTTTTCTTCTTTTAAGTCTTAATTTGTTTTTATTATAATACAACTTTTTTGTTTCTATTTAAACAATTTTCCCATATTTGGCTGTAGTTTTAATTGAACCCAGATTCCTCTGTTATTTAGATATGTGTTGTGGTGACGTTCTGAAACTTGGCCTGGGCATTGGTGCTGCAGCTGTTCTATTCCCTCTACTCGTGTGGGGCGGCTATGCCCTCTTGCCATTTGATGCCCCGCTACTGGACAGCGCCCCTCTCAGGCTGGTGTACACACTACGCTGCTCCTTCTTTGCTGTCATACCCATCATTCTAGGTAAGACTGTGGATTATTAGGGTTGGGCTGCGATATGACGTTGTTGCCTATCAGCCATTTAATAGACTCATAATGTGTGTTACTTCTTGCTCTTGGCAATGCAAATGTTTTAATAAAGAAAATTGAACTTGCATGTATGCATTGCTTTGCTGTTCCTCACTTTTTGTCTTATTCAACCTCTGGGAGGGGACACAATTGTCCTCTCCCCCTACCTCTATCCCCATCCCTTGCACTGTCCCCCTTCCCTCCTCTCCCAGGTGTGCTGGTGCAGGGGGTGGCGCGGCTGCACTACGGCGCCTTAACGCCCCTCTACGAGAGCAAGGTGGGGGAGGAGAGCCGGGAGATGGCGGTGCACCGGCACTATGTGGTTGACTCGCTCTCCCTCTTCCTGCTTTACTTCCTGCAACTGGCCGTCATGGCCACCTACATCAGCCAGGACCTGCTCAAGATGGTGCCCCTGCTCACCATCGTCTTTGCCTTCGGCAGGTGTGTGAAATGTATGTTCACTACTCTGCCTCAGTGGTGACAGCGCATTCTACACTGTATGTTTATTTGTGTGTGACTGATTATGTGCATTCACTCTGCAGGTAGCAGAGATGTAGCCTACGTGGCATCACTAGATAATCAGCCGTTTTTGAGATCGGGCATACGTCTGCAGTGTAGACAGCCTAAAACGTGGCCATTGTTCCCCTTTCTCAACAAGGGCCATGGCTTTTGTGGAGGGATAGGTAATACTGCTTCGTGGATGCAGAATGGGTTGTGTTGTGCAGATGGGTAGTAGCATTCCCTTACCACTGATCCATACTTTCAGTCAACATTGTTATCCTTATATTTTCTAACCTTTTTTTATATCATGTTTGTAAACACTTGATATGTTCTCTGTATATTATCTCCATGTTCTCTGACCTATAGAGTTATCTGGTATTCGTTTTGTTGTTCTGCGTCGCCTTTTGGAGATTTGAATTAGTCTTGGCAGACTGGAATTTTGATGTTTTCTGTTAGCAGGAAGTATCTTCAAATTACTATGTAGTCTACCTTAAGTTTTAGACTGGGGCAATATGACAGCGTTTACTAATATTCACTGAATATGGGCGAGTTCGTTTTAACATGGCCGGTGCCCTGGGTGGGCAGAGTTTTAGACCATTCCATTGGTCCTTAAGTGAAATTTCCACCCACCCGGGCCGTGCAAAATGAACTTGCCCCATGTCTCTTCTTCTATAGGCTGAACTACTGGGTTTGTGACCCAATTGGCTGATCTTGTTGTGATCTCTCACCCTATAGGCTGATCTACTGGGTGTGTGTGTCCCTAAGCAGCAGTGTGAGGGGGTTGGGCTTCGGCCTCTCCTTCCTGCCCATACTGGTCATGCTGGGCGCCAACCTCTACTTTGTGTGCTCGTCAATCAGTGAAGGTGCTGTCTTTGATGTGGCCCCGCCCACCACTGCCCCACCTCCCCGGCAGAGTTGGTGGGGCTAAGGAGGAAGAGGAGTAGATACGCCCAATCCTGAAGCCTAGATGGACCCTCAGTCCCTAGACACTTATGTAGATCTGAAAGATATATGTCCACTTTGCTTTCTAGTAGACCAGGGCCATGCTCAGTAGGCAAACATTGTGCAACCTTGCAGATAGAAATGTATTCATTACTCTATATGTCAGAGATGCAAGTGTGTTCACAATATAACACACATTCCCCAATTTTTTTGCCCTACTGAGGTTTGTTTGAAATGTTGTTGGTACCCATTCAGCTCTACACAACGGTCATGGTGTTGATTTTGGAAGGAGAGAGGGGGGAAGAATCAATCAAGTTCATCAGCTTGGATTTCACCTTCATCTGAAACATTGGATTGCATTTGCAGTGGTTGATGGTGAAATACAATGACTTGAGGCTAGCAACCCCATAGAAGTTGCTTGTAATTGAAGGATTGTGTGTCATACGCCCTATGGGACTCCCAATCACGGGGTCTTCCAAGTTATTGAAATTTATGAAGACTTGAGTGCAACTTTGCTGAGGTATAAACCTAGTGCAGAGTTGCCACTTTTTGAAGAAAAAAAAAAAATGCAATGTCAAACAGGCTGGAAGCCCATAACGACAAGGAATAACAAATATTTAACTGAAGTAACCAAATACAATAAACAATGGTGTGAGTGGTTGTGTGCATAGATGTGATAATGAGGCGTGTTGAATGGTGCCAAAACAAACAAAATGGCCACAAAAATGCCACAACCAAAATCCAGCAGTGTGTCTGCATGGAGAGTCTCCTCAATGAATGGGGAAGAGGTATTTATCCCGGGCCCAGGTGTGTCCCATTTTGCTGACGACCCTCCCGGCTTCGCCCACCGACATCCTAATAAGGAAAACGAGAAAGAATACGGCAGACAGAGTGGGAGGGTCATCACAGCGGATATAATTGTTTCAACTGTGCAATGTTTACATTTCATTTCCGCATTTAATACTCCCAATGGATGGGAATGAAGAGTATAATTCAATGCCTACTTGCAATATGTGCCTTATGTCTGTACAGTACCATAAAAGCAGTGAACAATCAGTACATTGTTTGTATATGGCAGCCAGCTGATAATTGTTGTGTTCCTTTTGGACACTGTCTTAATGGAATGATGTTTCGCATAAGGCACCTAATATTCCTGAGTTGTGTCATGACATCATGAAGCCAAGGGATGAGATGGGGATTGACAACCAGCTCAAAAGAAGACAAGATCCCCTTTTCACTCAATTTGTCTATTTAATATATAAAATACGGTAAAACATACGCAAAAAGGATAAGGTTAAGGGACTTGGATACTTTGGTACAACAAACACTTTTGTAAAAGCGGTATAGAATTTTAATAACATCAGTGCATACATTGTATATGAAAATATACACAAAATGTATATCGTTCTCAAAAACAAAAATAACCTTTACAACGAAAACCCAAAGCAGACTAACCGAGCACAATATATTAGCTATCATTTGTTTTTCTTATGCTACATTTTTTTAATGAGGTTTTCTTACTCATTTGTGATGCATTGTGATTATTTATTTTTAAATGTATGTAACATGAGCATTTATTTATTTTGAATAATCCCACGCATTTACATTTTCAAATTCGGTTAATTGCTAATTTCAGTTTCCCCCCACATAAAATGTTCATATCTTAATCAATATTGCAGCATTTAACTGGTATTTTCCTTCATTGCATTTGCTATGTCACAATAACTGATCGTGCAATTTTAGCAAGTTTCAAGAAAGGAAGCCAGTTTCACATATGTATATAAGGTCGATTAAATAAAAGGTTGAATATCCTACACAAAATACCAGAAAAATATAAGCTCCATAATAATAGAATATTAATAATAAAAGACAATGGAACTGTCACCAGCACAAATAAACACTTGAAAAATAGTAAGATCTAGAAAACGTTTTACACAAGAAAAAAAAAGGGTGCAGGTTTTTCATTTAACATTATAGATTGTCTTCAGACTACATTGCTAGATTGGACAGAGAACCTTTTGTACATGAGTGGCCTGCAAGTGTCAGGGTGTTAAAACCAAATCAGTGTGGTGTCAAATGTCTCAAACCAGAGGGACCTCTCCCTCAGACTGAGGTGGGCGTGACTACACAAAAGTTCAGATAGAAATGTAGCGTGTAGAAAAGAAAACCCTTTGTCATAAAGAATCGGGCATGGGTGTCCGTTCTAGACATTACATTTCTATCTGCAATGTTGCACCCCACTAGAAAGGTCACTGGTGCCAGCCGTACGCACTGAACCCTGAGATGCAATGAAACCAAATCTGTGTTGCATAATGTACAGTAGATACATTTGTAGAAATCAACACCGCCTTCTTACATTGTGTTAAATAGGACAAGTCCATTAGACGTAGCTCACGCAGAGTGTGAAGCATATGAAAACATGATTTCATATGAATGATTAAAATGTGATTTCAAAAATCGGCAAATTACTTTAAATAAAGTAGCATTCGTTTTCGCTCAGCCTGACAGTGTATACTGTAGTTTACGAAGTCTGATCCTTTTAAGACAAAATACCATGATTCAATGCAATTGTACTAGTTTAATAGTACAATCCATTTTATTTATATAATTTGTTATAGTGGTCTTTCACTTGACTTTGATTATTGAGGATTGGGTTCAGAGCGTGAGGCCAAAGGACATGTTGACGCCGCAGCCAAACAGGCCTCAAGAGTGAGACAGAAAGTGCACACCATCAACACTAGCATTATATAGGTTACTGAAACAAACTTCTCGGCTACTACGGCAGGACTCCTGCATCGTAGCTCGAAACATATCACAATCACACTCATATGCAAACAGATCCACTGAGAATGAACACATTGCTTGTTTTAGGGATACCTAGCGAAGTCTATGCAAATATATTCATATATACACACACATCTGTATTGAAAAGCCTACTGCTTTGCTGCCAACTGAAGCTATAGAAATATAGAATATGTATTTTTCCATTCTGCTGAAACAGCTCTTTTGAAACATTGCAAAGAGCTGCAGAAAGCTAAGGGAACATCAAAACGCTTTTGTATAATGGGCGATTGTATACAAAGTCTTACTCTTAATTCCCCAAAACTACAGTTCTAACCTTTATGAATGTGTCCAAAATGCCAAGACCAAATACTTCCTTAAAAGAGCGCAACCAGAAGTCCAAAAACAAACCTTAAATATGCATTGGGGTCTTCTACTAGTAGAATGAGCCTTTAGAAGTCCTGTGACATGTATATCAGCATCTAGCCTAAATTCTGGTGCAACAAAAATTGCAACAATTGCTTCAAAATCAGAAAGGAAACACAGGTGACGACACAAAATACATCTGAGCATAGAGATATTGAGAGCAGAATCAAAGTCTGAGTGTTTTTTTACTGTTTCATGGAGGTGGTCAGTCATAATAACTGAACAATATTCTTCAGTGTCCCTGTACTGCGTCCGAGGCATTTGGCATTTAGGAAAAGAGGTTGATATCGGCACTCTGGCAAGATGCTCGATTTGGCCTTGGCTGACAGTGCCAGTTGACCACAGAGTGCCACCTGAGGCTTTGGCTGGGGTGTTGGAAATTGGTGGCAGCGGTGGGATCCATTCCTGTATATCCCTGACCGACCGGACATCCTGTTTGCCCGTCTGGGATCTCTTCGCACAGTGCCACTGATGAAGCTGAGCCAGCAATCTTTGCATGCAGCGCTTGTCAAAACAGTCATTCCCAAAGTGCATTTTGAAGGGGTGCTTTCTGAAGCAGACAGTGCTAATCATATCTAACAACAGAACAGAAGAGTCAACAGGGCAGAAAGTCCCACGTGGAAAACTAGCACTTGTGTCAAGCAAACACAGCAAAAGCCTTCCGTCGTACTGTTAACAATACAGTCGTGCTCAAATTAAAATACGTGACGTGTCGACTAACGTCTCTAGATTCACTTTTACGTCTGGTATAAACAGCAATGAGCAGTCAAAACATTTAGGAGAATATGTTCTATTTTAAATCCATCCATTATCTTCTTATCCTGATAGGGCAAGTGTCAATCCCACAAAACACACAAACTCAATTTGAGCGGGACAGCATCGAGATTCTTTGAGCCCCCACATTCAATGCGCTGCCCAATACAAAATCCAACAGCACACTATACCATCCTCCACTCAGGTGGAGCACAAGCCCAAACATTTTTGTCTCTGCTTTGAGTCCTGTGGAGCTGGGTAGGTGGAGGTAAATTCTTTGGATGGAGGCAGGGAAGAGGGGGTTGTGTGGGGGTGGAAAATGGCGGGAGGTGGCGGGGGGGGGGGGGGGGGGGGGGGGGTGTTCTGTGTTTGTGGTGTTTCAGGGGTCGATGATGTTGGCGCCATGGCCTCTTATGTGACCCACGCGTCGAGTCTCATGCGTTTTATGTTGGCTCCCTCCTGCTCCGCCTCATTCTGGGCCCGCAGGAGCTCCACCGAGGGGCTGAATTCGGGGGGCAGGGAACGGCCAGGGTTGCCCATGTTGCCCGCTGCACTTCCGCCGATGCCTCCTCCTCCGCCGCCTGCCGCAGGGTCGTCGCGGTCGTTGCCCTCGTAGGAGCTGCCGTTGCTGCTGAGGCTATCGGCGGGGGAGCGGCCGGTTGGGGGCTCCAGGCACAGCAGGGAACCTGGGTATTGTGGCGGGGGCGCGGCCGTCTGGACGCCCCCCCCGGAGGAGGACGGCGGGGGGCACGGGGAGCGGCGGTCTCGGCCAGGCGAGATGGGCTCAGACTTGATGCTCATGTTGGAGTTGGTGTTGACAGTCAGCATGGTGCCCTGAGGTATGTGCCCCACCGGCCTGAGCATCAGAGAGAGGGAGAGATAAGTGCAGGAGAGGGGAGGGGAAAGATGGACAAAGATTAAGCACAGAGATGGAAATGAAAAGAAAGAAGGAAAACAGGATGGATGAGAGTTTCACTTGACAATTACAATATATTGCAATACAAGCATAGTGACAGGTTTCTGATGTGAAGTTTCGGAGGGAACCCCTAATCACAAGACAGAGCACCAACAAGGCATAGTACAGTGCCTTGCGAAAGTATTCGGCCCCCTTGAACTTTGACCTTTTGCCACATTTCAGGCTTCAAACATATAAAACTGTAATTTTTTGTGAAGAATCAACAACAAGTGGGACACAATCATGAAGTGGAACGAAATTTATTGGATATTTCAAACTTTTTTAACAAATAAAAAACTGAAAAATTGGGCGTGCAAAATTATTCAGCCCCTTTACTTTCAGTGCAGCAAACTCTCTCCAGAAGTTCAGTGAGGATCTCTGAATGATCCAATGTTGACCTAAATGACTAATGATGATAAATAGAATCCACCTGTGTGTAATCAAGTCTCCGTATAAATGCACCTGCTCTGTGATAGTCTCAGAGGTCCGTTTAAAGCGCAGAGAGCATCATGAAGAACAAGGAACACACCAGGCAGGTCCGAGATACTGTTGTGGAGAAGTTTAAAGCCGGATTTGGATACAAAAAGATTTCCCAAGCTTTAAACATCCCAAGGAGCACTGTGCAAGCGATAATATTGAAATGGAAGGAGTATCAGACCACTGCAAATCTACGAAGACCCGGCCATCCCTCTAAACTTTCAGCTCATACAAGGAGAAGACTGATCAGAGATGCAGCCAAGAGGCCCATGATCACTCTGGATGAACTGCAGAGATCTACAGCTGAGGTGGGAGACTCTGTCCATAGGACAACAATCAGTCGTATACTGCACAAATCTGGCCTTTATGGAAGAGTGGCAAGAAGAAAGCCATTTCTTAAAGATATCCATAAAATGTGTCGTTTAAAGTTTGCCACTAGCCACCTGGGAGATACACCAAACATGTGGAAGAAGGTGCTCTGGTCAGATGAAACCAAAATCGAACTTTTTGGCAACAATGCAAAACGTTATGTTTGGCGTAAAAGCAACACAGCTCATCACCCTGAACCCACCATCCCCACTGTCAAACATGGTGGTGGCAGCATCATGGTTTGGGCCTGCTTTTCTTCAGCAGGGGCAGGGAAGATGGTTAAAATTGATGGGAAGATGGATGGAGCCAAATACAGGACCATTCTGGAAGAAAACCTGATGGAGTCTGCAAAAGACCTGAGACTGGGACGGAGATTTGTCTTCCAACAAGACAATGATCCAAAACATAAAGCAAAATCTACAATGGAATGGTTCACAAATAAACATATCCAGGTGTTAGAATGGCCAAGTCAAAGTCCAGACCTGAATCCAATCGAGAATCTGTGGAAAGAACTGAAAACTGCTGTTCAAACTCTCTCCATCCAACCTCACTGAGCTCGAGCTGTTTTGCAAGGAGGAATGGGCAAAAATGTCAGTCTCTCGATGTGCAAAACTGATAGAGACCTACCCCAAGCGACTTACAGCTGTAATCGCAGCAAAAGGTGGCGCTACAAAGGGGGCTGAATAATTTTGCACGGACAATTTTTCCGTTTTTTATTTGTTAAAAAAGTTTGAAATATCCAATAAATTTCGTTCCACTTCATAATTTTGTCCCACTTGTTGATTCTTCACAAAAAATTACAGTTGTATATCTTTATGTTTGAAGCCTGAAATGTGACAAAAGGTCGAAAAGTTCAAGGGGGCCGAATACTTTCGCAAGGCACTGTAGTAGCAACACCATTTGAATTGATGATCAAATCCATTCCAAGCAATTGACAAGTAAAAGTAACCCTCAAGCTCCCAAAATCCACACAAAACAGGCCAACAGCATTAGAAAAGAATGAAATTGTCTGTGTATGAAGGGGTGTTTTGGCAAGAAATCATGGTGGCTTAGGAAAAACAATCCAGAAACGGGGTTTTTCAAAAATCCCAGTTGGAGGATTCCCAGTTCCGGAATTTCTGAAAAACCTGGGAACTTTGGTAAAGTGTAAATCACCACCACAGAATTGACATGCCGGGGCAGCCAAAAGCGCACAGACATTACATAGTACGGAGAAATACAGTACCGGCCCAACCACTCATCTCTACCCAAGAGGAGGTTGGACTGCGAGGCGCTGTGGGGAGAAAGAAACATTGGAGCACTTGCAAAAGAAAATTACAGAGTATGTAGCTATGTATGTGAAAGGTGTAAATGAAGGGGTAATATTAGTATACATCAATCTACCCATCCATCTATACAGCAATGCAAACAAAAATAGATGGATATAATAATACATTAATGGAAATATGTATATGTTAGGGATAGATAGATCATAAATAGATTGAAGTTGTGCCCAATCCCATTTCTTCCAATATAGAAGAAGCATTAAAAAAATAAGAGCAGTGACCATCACATTTTCAGGAGCGGTAAATAATATTTCATGGTTTTCATAAGTGGTCTTCTGGACAGTCCGTTGCCTGATTCAATGTTAGTGCAAGCCTTTGTGCCCCCCTGTGGTTAATGCTAATATGTCACCATCTGGAAAAGACAACTCTCTCCCTTTATAATAAAATACTTTGCTTGCGTTTGTAAATGTATTTGACATTGTCCTAAATACAATTGTTCTGAAAAAGGGTCTGTGTTCTTAAGGAAGGAAAACAATGGGATAGAGAACAGTCCCCATCCACCCGAAGGGACACGTGACACCTCGGCAAAGACATTCACCTCAGATTGGCCGCCAGACTGGAGATCTGGCTAGACAGGTCCCCGCTCTGTTTGTCCATGCCCCACATGCTGTGGACAAGAGGAGAGAACACACTCAGTCACACAGGCTACTGAGGCTGAGTGTGTGTGCATGGAAGCCATTTTGACCTCTACTATTTGGGTCAATTGACCACCGGAGGATTTGGCTGGGCTGGGGGGGGGGGGGGGGGTATTGGTGCTAGCAGTGGGATCCATTTTGACCTTTGACCTCTGCTGTTTGGGACAAAACTGTGACTTTTCTCATTCAGGCCTTGAAGACCTGCCTGTTAGCAGCTTTGGAGGTTCTAAGCAACTACGCTATCCTGTGTGCTGCCATCGTAAAGCTGAGTGTGGAGCCACAACGCAGCATAATACGACCATCCTTATTGGTGCCCTGTGTGAGGAAAATAATACCCGGCATCTGACCTAAGATAATTAGGTATTTTATCAGTATATAAACTTTAAAACAAATCCTGTATTAAGTCACATCCCTAAAAAAACGATGGTGCTTCAAGAAGAAAAGGATCTGGGGTGGCATATGTCGGTGACACCAATTCACAGACCCCATCTAAAAGGATGTGAATTGCTTGCAGCTAGAAATGACATGGGGACACTATGCTACATGACAGGAATGGCCAGTCGCATAGTGTTTTGATGGACAGGTCGACAGTCATCAATTGGTTTGTAGAGAATGGAGGAGGGCTTCATGGTTGCTTTGTGACGTGGCAATGCAAGGATGGACTTACACCAAGTTGCTAAGCGACGCCAGACTAAGTTGTTGCTGTTGCTGCTGCTGTTGCTGCTGGGATAAAGACGGTTGCTGTTGCCACGACAAGTTGCCTTGCAGCAGGCCGCCTGGTGACGCCAGGGCGTGGAGAGCGGTGATGTCAGCGCTCGTCAGCTGGTATTCTGAGGGAGGCGAAAGACAAGAGGGAAAATGGTTCATCCACGATCATTTCCTTTCATGTGCTGTAATGTTGAAATGAATCAATCTATATAGGAACTCTGTGCACACTAGTGCAGCTATGGTGCTTTTTGCAGCTGTTTGTTACTCACTGTTTGTTACTCCGCCACTCTGAAACTACTGATTTTGGTGTCAGGGAGAAATGAAAACCAGAAGGACTGCAGAACTCAAAGGCCAGAGTTGTGCAATCATGAACTTGTGTCTGTGCAATATATACACAATGCAAGCATGTCTATTGGACAAGAATATGAAACGCAACATACAACAATTTGAGATTTTACAGTTCATATAAAGGATCAGTCGATATAAATAAATTATTAGGCCCTAGTATATGGATTTTACATGACTGGGAATACAGATATGCATCATTTGGTCAAAGGTAGGGGCGTGGATCAGAAAACCAGTCAGTATTTGGTGTGACCGCCATTTGCCTCATGCAGCACGACATCTTCTTTGCATAGAGTTGATCAGGCTGTAGATTGTGGCCTGTGGAACATTGTCCCACTCTTTAATGGCAGTGTGAAGTTGCTGGACATTAGCAGAAACTCGAACACACTGTCGTACACGTTGATCCAGAGCATCCCAAACATGCTCAATGGGTGACATGTCTGGTAAGTATGCAGGCCATGGAAGAACTGGGACATTTTCAGCTTCCAGGAATTGTGTATAGATCCTTCCGACATGGGGATGTGCATTATCATGCTTAAACATGTGGTGATGGCGGCGGATGAATGGCATGACAATGGGCCTCAGGTTCTCGTCACGGTATCTCTGTGCATTGAAATTGTCATCGATAAAATGCTATTGTGTTCATTGTCCAGATGCCTGCCCGTACCATAGCCCCACCATGAGGCACCCTGTTCACAACGATGACATCAGCAAACCGCTCGCCCACACGACACCATATGGCATGGTATGCTGGTTGAACATACTGCCAAATTCTCTAAAACAACTTGAGGCAGCTTATGGTAAGAAATTAACATTGAATTATCTGGCAACAGCTCTGGTGGACATTCCTGCAGTCAGCATGCCAAATGCACACTCCCTAATTTGTAAGTCGCTCTGGATAAGAGCGTCTGCTAAATGACTTAAATGTAAATGTAAAACTTGAGACATCTGTGGCATTGTGCTGTGTGACAAAACTGCACATTTTAGAGTGGCCTTTTATTGCCCCCAGCACAAGGTGCACCTGTGTAATGATCATGTTTAATCAGCTTCTTGATATGCCACACCTGTCAGGTGGATGGATTATCTTGGCAAAGGAGAAACGCTCACTAACAGGGATGTAAAAAAACATTTTAGAGAAATAAGCTTCTTGTGCGTATGAAACATTTCTGGGATCTTTTATTTCAGCTCATGAAACATGGGACTAACACTTTACATGTTGCGTTTATATTTTTGTTCAGTGTATAAGCATTTGTAGTAATCTGCTCATGCTTCAGGTAACCTGTGTTGTAAGCTGTCGGCATGGCGGAGAAGGGCAGCCCCTGCGCCAGGAGGCTGGGCGTTGTCACGGAGACCACCGGCGTGGTGAGCGCCTGGGCCACTTGTGCGCCGGCCAAACGCTGGGCATTCTGGGAAGAAAGGAAATGAGGGAAAATGTTAGACCAAATAAACAAAGAATTTAAACCTTGGTGTTTGACAGAAATGAGCTACATGTTTAAAACCTGTGTATTCAATGAATGGAACTTCTGACATGATTGAATGTCAAATGTTGATACGGTTGGATTCATGACAAGTTAAGCCTTTCAAAATGTATCTCGTATTAGGTAGAGGTGTTGTCAGGAGACATCTTGTGACATCATGCATCACACACACACACAATAGTGGTGGTGGCATTGCCAGGTGAACGCGAGCGAGCCTTAAAGGTATAGTTCACATTTTAAAATGAATAAGCTTACTTCAAAAAGTGAATTATCCCTTTAAATGCATGCCATTCATTGTTTGGGTAACCCCATGCAGTTTCCAGATGGACAGGGAACGTGCTGCAAGTTGGCGGTGGCAACAAACTGCCAAGTGAAATGACACCCATCATGCTGCCCAACAGTGTCAGCGTTGATGGAAGAAAATGGGCCGACAAACGATGAAGATGATCCAAGCGAAGTGTGTGGCAAACGTCGCGCAAAGTTGCTGCTAACATTCCCACTGACAGATGCTTGCGTAGCTTGAAAGAATCTTTATTTTTCACCTTAAATACAGCAACTGATCATAGTTGTAGGACTATATGCAGTCATGCTGGAGTCACACAACTACGACTCTAAAACCACATGCAGTCCGGTGGCGACTATAAACTCATGACCATACCACCACATGCCATTGGACCATAGCCAAAGAGACTATCTATACTTTGGCCTTAAATGACACACTCATGAGCGTTGCATTGCACACTTGTGACCATGTGAATGTAGGGGGAAGGTCAACAGTCATCGACACATGCGAGTGACAGGAGAAAGAAAAAAAGAAATTCACCTCGTTCACCATCTCCAGCTCATCATCTGTCTGCAAAGGGGCGGGAGCGGAAATAATTACGCCACTGACCTTTCTCTGAACCCAAACACATGAATCTCTAGTCTCGACCGACCGTTGACTAAAGGTCATGCTGGACAGAAGACCATGAACAGAGAGGAGAAGGTCCTGTTTGTCAACGACACTACACTGAGTGTACAAAACATTAGGAACACCTGCTCTTTCCATGACAGACTGACCAGGTGAAAGTTATGATCCCTTATTTATGTCACCTGTTAAATCCACTTCAATCAGTGTAGATGAAGGGGAGGAGACAGATTAAAGAAGGATTTTTAAGCTTTAAAACAATTGAGACATGGATCGTGTAATGTGTGCCATTCAGAGGGTGAATGGGCAAGACAAAAGATTTAAGTGCCGGGGTATGGTAGTGGGTGGCAGGCGCACCGGTTTGAGTGTGTCAAGAACTGCAATGCTGCTGGGGTTCACACGCTTAACAGTTTCCCGTGTGTATCAAGAATGGTCCACCACCCAAAGGACATCCAGCCAACTTGACTCAACAGTGGGAATCATTGAAGTCAACATGGGCCAGCATCCCTGTGGAACGCTTTCGACACCTTGTAGAGTCCATGCCCCGGTGAATTGAGGCTGTTCTGAGGGCAGAAGGTGGTGCAACTCAATATTAGGAAGGTGTCCCTAATGTTTTGTACAATTAGTGTATATTACAGTGTATGATAATGTTTTTTTATAACCTTTGCTTACTCTAGATTGCACAGGTTGTGTTTCGGCAATCTGGTGGTTTTGCTGGAGGCACAAATCAAAAATCAAAATCTTTAACTAGAAAAAAATCAACTCCAAAGTCCATACTAGATTTCACTCTTGCTACGAAACTGAGATGACCATGTGCATAATAAGTGTCAACGAGTTTGTGGAAGGGGAATAGTCACGACCCGCATCAATTATTATTAAAGTCAACAAAACACAGACATGTCCCATTTAGTCTGGTAAAGCCTGGTTGACCCCAGTTAGGCCTGGTTCTGATTGAACTTGGTTAGTGGTTCAGCCTGGTTGAGCTCACCATCTGCATCAGGCTCTTCCCACCCTGAGAGGTGATTACCCGGAGGTCTGGCTTGCGGCTGTTGACCATCTGTGGGCTCTGAGGCGGGGGCGGGGACTTGGCCGGAACTACTTTCCCCAGGCTGTTGCCATTGGAGACAGAGAGGAGGCCCGGGGAGGCCCTGGCACTGATGTATCCGTTAGCTGGAGGGGGAAAAGGAAGGAAGCGAAATAAATGACAAAACCCATGCAGGTAAATCAACACTTAGGCACAGCAGGAATTGCTTCGTGTATTTAGAAGATGAAACCTCAGAGAGGCTAATAGTCCTTTATTTCATCATCACTGATCTGAAAGGAGCATTATATGACATACAGCACAGAGCCATGTTTTAATCCATCCTTCAACTATACGTGGTCACAGAGGAAATTATATGAGGGAGGGCGGCTGCCTTCTTGGGACAGGTCTTTTTTTGTGCAATGCGATAATCGGAACGATGCAGGATTTTAAAAGATTTAGTGTTGGAGTACACCAAGAAAACACCAGGGGAAAATTTATTTCTTTCTTCCACAATTATAAAAATGCCTCCACTATGACAGGGAAAATGTTAATGGGGCAGGGTTGTAGTGCTGCCAGAGAGGACAGAAATTTTAGCAACCCCTTGGAAAGTTGTCTGTCCTCAAAACGGTTTGTGGACTTAGGGCTCAGGTAGGCTACGACGCAATTAACTAACTCGCCCTACTGTCCAAGAGTATGTCTTGCAAGATCACATACGCCTAATGATTAATTAGTATTTTACATAGTAAAACCAAATATAATACCATAGTAAGTCTACATTACACCAAAAACACTTTCTTAATCATATTTTATGAGCTTTTATAATGCGCCCAAAACTGAACAGCGTGCACCACTAGGTAGGATATAGTCTATGCTTTAATTGAAACAAAATACAAGAAAGGCTTATAGTTCGTTAACACCATCTACTCCAATTCGCTCACGAAAGTCATTCAAGAAGATCAAATGCATATTCCCATGAAACTGATTAAAATCAAATGATTGGCATGCAGATTCAGTTTGGACATTTCACCGGTAAAACGTGAAGAATTATCGTATATGATTGACAGTGATGATTTCCTATTTGTATTAAAAATAGAACATTTCGACCCAGGCTGTATCACAACCGGCCGTGATCGGGAGTCCCACAGGGCGGCGCACAATTGTGGCACATCGCGCTTTACTTGGCTCATGTGGCTGGGTGTTAAGAAGAGTGGTTTGGCGGGTCATGTTTCAGAGTACCCATGACTCAACCTTCACCTCCCGAGTCTGTTGGGAGTTGCAGCGATGAGACAAGATCGAAATTGGGTAGAAGAAAATGGGGTAAAACACAACAAACATAAAAATCTTCAGACAATAGGCATAGGGCAGACATTGCAATTGGAGTATGCATTTTCTGCATATTCTATAATGATATTCAATAGGCTACATCTGTCAGTACAAACTTTGAGAAATTATGCCGTCATACTTTTTGTTCCCACACCTACATTTTTTTTTTTTTTTTTTAAATAGCACTACACCACTGTTTTTTTTTTTAAATAGCACTACACCACTGGTTGGGGGACAACAGACACCCGTGATGTGCTCCCAACGACAATGTTTTGAATAAACAAATAAAAAAAAACTGCCCGTAGTCATCTTGCATTGCTCGTGAGCTGTGAGAAAATGTGTACATTCCACGGCAAAAAGTACACAGAGTACACGGAAAAACATGTTGTCGTGTCACACGATGACACATGACAAATTGTCTTTACACCATAATCTCAGCTATCCCTGGATTGCGTGCTTCAAGCCTTCTTAACACCAGGCCTCCCCTCTCGCCAAAAGCCTGGGGCTAGATTTGATTTCGCCCCAAGGGAGGGTTGACACCTGAACCTTCTGGGTCTCCCTCTCCGCCTGGCTCCCACATTGCTCTGGTGTCTATCCAGGCAAGTGCTAGGGACACCAGCTGACGTCAATGGAAACATTCCAAGATGATCCGGGGCAGTCTCAGTAATAATGGGACACTAATGGCAGAGAAGATAGAGGAAGAGATGGAGAGGAACTACTAAGGACTGGACCCTGGATGGAGTATATGATTGCTCTTGGCAATGTGACAAGCATAAAATGTGTTTTTCACTTTCCCTTACTTTCACATTCTTTCAGCAGGCCCTTTTCTTGAAAAAAGCAACGTCCACATCTCTAATATGCTGATATTTATTGAGACATTTGGAAAAGTTCTGTCATTTGAGCGTCTCGATAAATCTCTGTGGGAGCAAATCATAGTGCAGACATTTTTCTGTCAAGCACCTAAGATATTGGATTAAATTTGCCCTTTTTCAATGAGTACATCCATTTCTTAACACATTGACTGTCAATGAGCATTGTATTGTCAGTAGAAGTGGTATTGTAGAGTAGTCCGTCATAAGGTTACTCACGGACTGGACTTGGGCATCCTCCATTTGAATTGTTCAGGTCGCCCCCGAGCATAGCACCTGTTGAAATTATAAACACTGGCTTAGCAAGGAAAATATGAACACTCCTAGCAGGACACTGAATTAAAATGTTTTTCAATTACTTTCACATACATTATAAGTATTCAGATGTATATTGTTTGAAAATACAAGTAGTAGAATATTGGAATGTATTTGGAAATACACTTGGAAAGCATTGGCATGTATTTGAAAATACTCAAATACACATTTTCAAATACAAATAAATATTCCCATGCATTTTAACCCAGGTCCTAGGAGTGTTTGAAAATAATATATTTGGAAAAAAGTATTTAAATATTTTCAAATACTAGGCCATTTATAGCATTTCAAAATACTTTCAAATGATTCCAATAGAAGTAGATGATTTTGGCCACACTATTAGAAAATACTCAAATACACAGAAAGTAAATATTTAAATAATCAAATACACGTGTGTTTGATCCCAGGTGGTCTGGATTCATTGCTTCAGAACAACATTGATTTGAAACAGGTTCCAATTCATTGAATTGTAACAACTCATTGATTGGAACCAGGGTCTTGTTCATTTGGCAGCAAATGGACTGAAACAGGGAGGGACTACCTAGACTTAAGAAATGCTCATTCATTTTCTGTTGCAAAACATTTTTTACGTTTTCCATTGCATGTCCTAATGAACATGGTTATGGCAGAGCAGAGTTTGTGTGGAGAGGAAAGATTACATATCCCACAGATGCCACAGCAGAAGGCTGTCCCGCTCTTTCGCTCACCTGCACTGGCCGGTCGCTGTGGCAACCCAGGAGACACTGTGTTTCTCTGGGGCGCCGGTTGCTGGGGCGACAGGTGGTGGTTGTCAGAGAGCGATGGCGACGTCACGTAGGAGGTGGTCACCATGGCGTTGCCAGGGTTACTGAATTGCAATGTGTTCTGATTAGAGGCCTGGACGGTGACGGGCATGGAAAATGTGGGGGGTGGGACCGCAGACTGAAAGAAAGTTGATAGTTAACATTGGCTCAGGTCTCTTGACTTTTGATAAGCAGACAATTGAAGAATAGCAGCATCAAACTGCTCTAGGTGAAGTGGAGCTTCTACCATATAGTTCAGTGTTTCTCAAACCTCTGAGTACCACCATTCAGTGCACTTATTTGACCTATCCGAGTGCTATCACCCATACTCGGGGATAGTGGCTAGCTAAGGGCAAGGTGTTTTAGATTGGGGGAGATGGTGAGGAAAAGGGGAGATGCTTACACTGACACCGTAGCGCTTGAAGAGGATGTCTAGGTCTTCGGTGGTCTTGCGGTATTTGTCGTCACTCAGGGGGATCTGGTCTATGGAGTCCTCTCCGTCCGGCTCGGGACTTTCGCAACCGTTGAAGCCTTTCTTTCGCAACGTCTGTGAAGACAGGATGAAAAAAAGACTGGTGGGAGATGAGAACAAAGGACAGGAGCTGAAGGTCTGTCTGGCTGAATAGGAACAAGTACACTCGAGCTGTATAGTTGAATATGTGTCTGAGGGAGGACAATTTCAAGGTACATTTGTGCAATAGCCTGGTTCCAGATCGCTTGTGCTGTATAGCCAACTTTATATGATCATTGTCATTGCTAAATGACAATAGGAGTTGGGTATACAGTACAAAACGATCTGTGACAATGCTAAGCATCCGATGGATGCACTTCCTCAAAAATACCCACCGTTCAGGTGAGAGTTTCAGACCTCCGAACTTGGCAAGAAAACACACAGATCAGTTCTGACACAACATTTCCATTCCCTCTCTAGCTGCTATTTGTGTTCTACAACACTGGAGGCTACAAAGAAGCGAAGACACTTTGGCTGCAATACGGTTCATTGTTCTGTGCAGACCTGGGCTCAAACAGTTAACTGTGCCTGATTGGTTCCACTGCGCCAGCCAAGCTCAATCGGAAAGTCACAAAATCGCAAACCCTGCCCACCTGGCATTCCAGGCCGTCTCAAACTAAAGTGGTACGGTCAGAGGCTGATAGCCCCTTCTGTTTGCTTTACCTCAATGATGTCGGCGTTGGTCCGGCTCTCGTGGGGTTCGTTGTACTCGGTGTACTTGAGCAGCACCTTGTCCATGTCGGTGCTGGCGTACTGGAACAGTTTGTTGGAGTGGTTGAAGATGATGAGGGCGATCTCACAGTCACACAGCACACTCAGCTCGTACGCCTTCTTCATCAGGCCAAACTTTCTCTTGGTGAACGTCACCTGCATTGGGAGGGGATAGAGAATGAATCAATTCGATTTATTTATACAAGCACTTTTTTCCCCCCCATCAGCATTGTCACAAAGCGATTTACATAACAGAGGGAGGTGGGAAGAGATCGCAGAGGTTGAGGAAAGTGAAAATGAGTTTGAGGTGTGGCGTCTGTAGAAAGTGTCAATTTATATCATTAACAAGTGCCGACACAGTGTTAAAAATCTGAGTGAACTGGCAGTGTGGGTTTCCTTTATCTGCAATGGAGTGAATTGGTGCCAGTCTGGTTCTTCAGTGACATTTTCATAAGGGGACACTGTAGCAAAATGCTTCAAAACATTGTGCCACAAAAAACGTCGCCTTCCATTTCAGAGTGTTTTCTTCAGTTTTGTGCCTAATGAACATGACCCACATGCAACTAACCCCATTCTCTTCAGCCTCCATCTCTTTACCCTCCTCTCTTTCCCAACTCTCCTTCCCCCTGTTGCTCAGATCCCTGAACATGCAAATGAGATGCTTTGATGAGAAAACTGATAAGGGACTTCAATATCCTTCCTTCAGAATACCCCCCCCAGATATAGAGAATCTTCCCACTTTTACGTCAAAAACACACATGCAAGTGCGCACACGGAAGAGCAATAGAGGACAAGGAAGGGTGTAACGTCTACTGGGGTTATGGTTTTGTAATAAGCTATTATGAAATGCTACTGTAGTGATACGTAACCTTTGGTCAGCAATTATGGATTTGATTTCAATGTTTCCTGTATGTTGTGTGTACATTTCTGAATGACCTGAGGCAATCACAGTTGTTATTGTAGTAGGAATAGTGAATGAGGTACATTGTCACTGAATAGTCAACATCATAAACCGACCATAGCATTGTACCTTAAGTTCAATGCTAATATGTTTTGTATGTACCCTCTGTGTATTGTGGGTATTTTCTGCGTTTTGCAATGTACAACCAGGAAGATCATTTTAATATTTAACCATTCATGACAAATAAATGAATCTAAAATGGCAAAATCAGTCAAATAGGAGGGTGGTGAGTGAACAAGAAGCGGACAGTAATAGATTTCCCAAGACCGTAGCACAGACACACCCAGTCACAATCCCACACTTTTACCCTTTCAAACATACACGTACGCAAACACACACCTAACCCCACACACACACACACACACACACACACACACACATTCACCCTTTGAAAACACACACACACGCACAGATCAGTAACTTCTGTCCCTGATATGACTGTGTCCACTGGCCTGCAGCAGCTGTGGACAGACTGATTTATCTGGAGCAGCTGTCCGCAGGGCTGTGTGTGATCTGATTGGCTCCATGTCGGTTTGAACTCTGTGCCTACTCGGCCTGAAACACTATGCACTCTCAGAAAGGGCCACGGGTGCGTGAGAGCTCCATTCAAGTCAAACACACACCCTCAAACAAAAAAAAATAATACACACTGCACACACTATACTGTACAAACCCAGAAAACAGTAACATTACAACACTGATACGATGTTCATTAATGGGCAGTGACACTAACACTAGTACATTAACACAGGGAAATATATACATTTGCACCTGTTATTTTTAGGAGGAAAAAAAGCTAAAACTTTAAACCATTAGCTGAAGAGAAGGAAAAAGAGCTTACAGTTATGTTTGACCTTTTTTGGTACATTTATTTCAGCAGGTGTGTAGTTTGCACCGGTACAAACATTCAGTGAATCTGGCCCATGGTGTCAAATGGGCCTTGGAGGTCGAACACACACAGTTGAAGTCAGAAGTTTACATAAACCTTAGCCAAATACATTTAAACTCAGTTTCACAATTCCTGACATTTATTCCTAGTAAAAATTCCCTGTCTTAGGTCAGTTAGGATCACCACTTTATTTTAAGAATGTGAAATGTCAGAATAATAGTAGAGAGACTGATTTATTTCAACTTTTATTTCTTTCACCACATTCCCAGTGGATCAGAAGATTATATACACCCAATTAGTATTTGGTAGCATTGCCTTTAAATTGTTTCACTTGGGTCAAACGTTTTGGGTAGCCTTCCACAAGCTTCCCACAATAAGAATGTTGGCCCATTCCTCCTAACAGAGCTGGTGTAACTGAGTCAGGTTTGTAGGCCTCCATGCTCGCACACGCTTTTTCAGTTCTGAAATGTTCTATAGGACTGAGGTCAGGGCTTTGTGATGGCCACTCCAATACCTTGACTTTGTTGTCCTTAAGCCATTTTGCCACAACTTTAGAAGTATGCTTGGGGTCATTGTCCATTTGGAAGACCAATTTGCAACCAAGCTTCAACTTCCTGACTGATGTCTTGAGACATAATTTTCCCGCCTCATGATGCCATCTATTTTGTGAAGTGCACCAGTCCCTCTTGCAGCAAAGCATCCCCACAACATGATGCTGCCACCCCCGTGCTTCACAGTTGGGATGGTGTTCTTTGGCTTGCAAGCCTCCCTCTTTTTCTCCAAACATAATGATGGTCATTATGGCCAAACAGTTCTATTTTTGTTTCATCAGACCAGAGGACCTTTCTCCAAAAAGTACGATCTTTGTCCCCATGTGCAGTTGCAAACTGTCGTCTGGCTTTTTTATGGCGGTTTTGAAGCAGTGGATTCTTCCTTGCTGAGCGAGCGGCCTTTTAAGTTATAAGATATAAGGACGCGTTTTACTGTGGATATAGATACTTTTGTACAAGTTTCCTCCAGCCTCTTCACAAGGTCCTTTGCTGTTGTTCTGGGATTGATTTGCACTTTTCACACCAAAGTACGTTCATCTCTAGAAGACAGAACGAGTCTCCTTCCTGAGCGGTATGACGGCTGCGTGTTCCCATGCTGTTTATACTTGCGTACTATTGTTTGTACAGAAGAACGTGGTACCTTCAGGCGTTTGGAAATTGCTCCCAGGGATGAACCAGACTTGTGGAGGTCTAAAAAACATATATCTGAGGTCTTGGCTGATTTCTTTTGACTTTCCCATGATGTCAGGCAAAGAGGCACTGAATTTGAAGGTAGGCCTTGAAATACATCCAGAGGTACACCTCCAACTGACTCAAATGAGGTCAATTAGCCTATCAGAAGCTTCTAAAGCCATGACATAATATTCTGGAATTTTCCAAGCTGTTTAAAGGCACAGTCAACTTAGTGTATGTAAACTTCTGACCCACTGGAATTGTGATACAGTGAATTATAAATGAAATAATCTGTCTGTAAACAATTGTTGGAAAAATTGTGTGTCATGCACAAAGTAGATGTCCTAACTGACTTGCCAAAACGATAGTTTGTTAACAATAAATTTGTGGAGTGGTTGAAAAACAAGTTTTAATGACTCCAACCTAAGTGTACGTAAACTTCCAACTTCAACTGTACATCGGCCCGCCTGGATTGGGAGGAAGGAAGGATGCCTTTTTTCAGTATTCAAAAGAGAGACAAGGCCACACATCTTTCTCGCCCATCTTATAAGGAGTCGACTATATTCAAGGCCCTTGATTAAGACCCTGGTCCAGACTATGAAGACACGGCCACACATCTCTCAGTCTCACCTGTCTGTTCCTCTCGTCGGTGATCCGTTGGATCTGAATCTTTTTTCTCCCCATGCTTCCTGGTGGTGGTGACTGTTGGTTGGGGTCAGTCAATCAGGGTCAAGGGTCAGAGGTGCCTCCTCTCAGACAAGGAGAGGGGGAGTGTAGTCTATTAGCTCTTTCTAGAGTATGGGCAGACTCATAAACAAACACCACGTGCAGTCACGCACACACACACACACACACACACACTCCTCTGCCCAGGTCTGAGGTGACGGGGCAGAGGGTCTGCCGTTGGTAGAGCTGGTGGAGAGTTGCCCTCAGTTCATTGCTCGCTCAGGTCAAAGGTCACCAGTTTCTCGACCGTTGCTGTGGTGAGGACAATGTCACTCCTTGAGAGGGAGAGAGAGACAGAGTTACGTCTACATTCCTCATGGACACACAGCCATTACAATGTGTTTTCATAGAAGAGATCCAGTGGTGTCTATGTGACCAGAATGCACCAGAAACTGTCGTCTACGCTACACTGTGAGGAAAAAAACTAACCACAAGCTATTAATGTATTAATTGGATTTATTCAGCAAAGAAGATTTGCTCGGAATACTGCAACTTTACTGTGAACATATCCGTAAGTACTGTGGACAGAGATATGCGATGGAAAAACATGTCGTTGTTCAAAACGTGTGGCTCAAGGACAATAGCCCAGGTAATGCTAGCTGACCTGTCTGAGTACACACACCCCTTCACACCGTGCCAACAGCTATTATGCTTCTCCGTCAGTCAGTGTAAACACACACACCCCCCGCAGCTCAACAACAGAAAGGCTCTGACTTCACCCTGCTATTGTCATTCCTCCCTGGTCAGATGTGATCCCACAACCCCACACTGTGGAACGGCATGCTAACCGCCACTGGTGCTTCCAACTGATTAGCGAAAGCCCTCACCTATTCATAGAAGCTAGTCTATGACAACAGGGTGGCGTGCTAAGCGCTAGCTGCCCAGGAGGGGGAATTCCCATGCACAAGGACATCAGAGGGAGAGACGGAAGGATTACGACAGGCATCTAAAAATACCGGTGTTCACACAAGACACACAAGACACATTGAGCGTGTTAGATGAGAAGTATGTGGCTAGGGCTAGCATGTAGCATATTAGCGTGTAGCATGATGTTTCATAGGCTCAAGTTAGATGACAAGATAAGAAGCAACATGGGCAATTTCCTTCTTTGGAGTCAACTCAAACCTTGTTCCTTATGGCCAAAGATTGGTGTGTGAAGCAAAATCACAGCGGTAGTGGACACATTCACAGTTCCATAACATTCTGCAGTGATTTCTGAGTTGGATACTGTACATGGGACTGAATGACTAATAGATATCAGAAGCGCCTTTATTCGCCAAGTGAATTTACACATGCCCGGAATTAGCCATACCCTCGAACATCCGCCACTTCCTGCCAAAGCCATTGGTCCTATTTTTTCACCATTGTCCACACAATATGCTGACTAATTCAGCAGGGTTTCATTTCCGTTCAGCATACATTTTCATTATACGCATGAAGAGGCCACAAAAATGAATTATATCCTCATATTCCTCTCATAGGACTCTCCTGGAAATGAGACAATGGTGTAAGTAGTCCCACATCTCAAGAGGGCCTTAAAAGCTCTTTGTAAAACTGTGTTCAATTAATAAGAACCTCTTGTTATTTAGCACTTGTTTGTACCAACCACACATTTTCGGTGTTTTGGCTTATATGAATTCATGAGTGGTTTTTATACAAACCCAGGCTATAGCCTACTGCCCTCCCTAAGCTGGGATCAGAAGCATAAGAGAAAGCATCACTATTCCAATCTCATTCCATGTGTCGTACAGTATTGCAGCTTCACTAGATGCTAAGTGCATTGATTACAATTAATACTCAGCTGGATGGAAATCCTGCATACACAATTGGTCACCAGGATCAATGTGGAGTTAAATTGCAAAACGACAAAAAGGAAACCAGGTAAATTCATGCAGACCATAGTCACCCCCACCTCAGTCAGAACCCAACTGTGTCCTTTAGTACATATGTGTCTGTGCCGTTCACCTTCATATTCACATGCTGGAGCAGCTGTTAGCGCACTTTCTGTTCAGACTGAACCAGGTTTTCATCTAGGATTTAGCCTGTCCTTAGATCTATTGTTTTTGTTGTCGTTTTATCCCCCCAAAAATACAAAAAAATCAATAGTCCTTGCCGATGACAAGCATGCCCATAACATGATGCAGCCACCACCAATCTTGGAAATATGAAGAGTGGTACTCAGAGACGTGTTTGCCCCAAACATAACGCTTTCTATTCAGGACATAAAGTTAATTTCTTTGCAGTTTTACTTTTGTGCCTTGTCGCAAACAGGATGTATGTTTTGGAATATTTTGCTTCTTTTCACGGTCATTTAGGTTAGTATTGTGGAGTAACTCAATGTTGATCCATCCTCAGTTTTTTCCTATCACTGATTTAATGTCACCATTGGCCTCATGGTGAAATCCCTGTGACAGGGTGTATTGATACACCATCTAAAGAGTAATTCAATAACTTCACCATGCTCAAAAAGCTTATTCAATGTCTGCTTTTTAATTGTTTTACCCATCTACCAATAGGTGCCCTTCTTTGCAAGGCATTGGAAAACCTCCCTGGTTTTGTGGTTGAATCAGTGTTCGCCATCTTCCTTTTAAATAGGGAGCAAATTTGTTTTCAGCACTTTTATTTCCAAAACTTGGTTTCTCATTGCTCGCTCTTGTCCCTCTGTAGCAGACATATGGTAAGCAAAATATGCTTGGAAGATCAAATCGCATTTCGGCACCAAATGATCGTGATAATATCGTATTGTGAGGTCCCTGGCAATTGCCAGCCCTACATTAGCAGAGAGCCCACTCTGGAAATGTATTTGTTCCAAACAATGTCTTAAAATTAACTAAATAAAAAATGGTAGTTTTGAGATATGAATATTTATGTTGAATAAATGAATGTGAACATGTGTATTTTAGAATGAAGACGTACTCCATATTTCAGAGCACACTATAAAGGAGTATGATGACACCAAGATGTTGTCTGGATCATGTACGGTTCTTAGATCAGGGTCTTACAGGAGTAATGTATAGGTCTAAAAAGAGCCTAAAATGGCCACTTTCATCATGATAAAAAAAAAAAATTTAATGTGTGATACAAATATAAAAAGCATGTGAAACATTCTTCCTCCTAATGAAGTTTCCATGTTAGAATTGCCAGAATAATCTGATATCCCTAAAATTATTTTGGGGCTCGCAAACGATTGCCATTTCAAGAGTTCATGCAAAAGTTCCATGGGCAATACAGCAATAAGCAATACAGGCACAATACATTCATGTGAACACAACAAATTAACAGTGAATTAAACATGACCTAATTTGCCCAAACCGCATATCAGAAATGACAAAGCCAACAAAGCTCTCCATTCCAATATCACGACTGAAAACAAACGTAAAATCGTATGTTTATATGATGGCAAGTACCATTTAAGACCGTGTTAGAGCAGGGCTTTGCCTATGTAGTTAACAGACTGACATCACTGGCCATGACAAAAACATGAACTCCAAGACCACCCAAGGGTTCATTCCCTGTGATCATTTCCATTATATAAGCGTCAAGAGTGCTTCATCTGGATAGAACCCTATAGCACAATGTGACACTCCATCGAGGGATACTGCATGCAAGTTACTGTCTATATTTGGCAAGAAAATAGTACATAAAAAAACTGTCACCATATTCATGGTAATCCAGGACATTACGACTCGCTTTCTACCCCCTTCTGAAAATGAGATCACTCCTTGATTCCAATGTCTTTTCACTCACTATTCCAGATTTGTAATATTTTCTTCCAGGAAAGAAATGGATGAATTTAGCCTCTTTGCACTTGCCCCTTTCTCTACAGAACAATTGTAAACAGCAGCTGGAGAGGTCAGTGATTACATTGTGGATGTGCCAAATCAACAGTCTACCATAGGAGAAAATACAAATAATATCAACAAAATAAATACTTATTTTTTTTTTTTTTTTTTTTTTTTAATTAAAGAGTCACCTACAAAAGTTTGGAACCCAAATTCCCCCACACAAAAATATTCTCATCCAATTGTCCAAAATCAAGACCGTGCCAAATTGTAGCTGGTTGAGAGAAAAGAAATGATTTGCCTGCGCTTTAGCTAGGGTTGCACATTTTGGAGAATATTCAGAGGTGGAAACTTTCCATGGGAATTAACGGGAAATTAATATCATTTAAAATATAGATGTTTTTTGCATTGGATATATTTACCATATCATATGGAGACAGAACCATAAACCTTTTACCTTATCATAAATAGACATAATTGCAAATGATTAAATTCTTCCAATAGAAATAAACTTTAAAAAAAATTTAGTTACGAATTTAACATTAAAATGAGTTCACTCATTTGGGATGATTTCACTGAACAACAAAAGAAAGGGAATATTGAATGATCCATCGCATCTCCCCAAAACTTTTTCAACATACACAACGTAAAATGAAAGTCTAGAAAGTAAAGCTTTGGTTGTCTTCCTCTCAGGCTTCCATGTCTTCTCCCTAGACCTCCTCAATATCCACCTCTTGAACATCAGACTCTGAAGCGTCATCTTTATTGTCAATTTCCAACCGTGTTGAGGATGGCTCTTTGTCAGGCTCAAAAAGTCTCAAATTTGCCCAGATGGCCATACATTTTTCAACCCTTGTATTGGTCAGCCTGTTGCGTACTTTGGTGTGTGTGTTCCCAAACAAGGACCAGTTGTGCTCTGAGGCGGCTGATGTTGGTGGGATTTGGAGGATGATGGAGGCAACAGGGGAAAGAGCCTCAGATCCACAAAGTCCCTTCCACCAGGTGGCTGATAAGATGTTGGCACGACTGACATATTGCATCTCCATCCCAAAGCCCTTGCTTGGAAGTGTACTTTGCCAGACTGCCAAGAACCTTGCCCTCATCCAAGCCAAGGTGGCGAGGCGGTAGTGATGACACCATAGGCCTTTTTGATCTCTGCACCAGACAGGATGCTCTTGCCAGCATATTTGGGGTCAACATGTACGCTGCGGAGTGTATGGGCTTCAGGCAGAAGTCTTCAAGCTTTTTGATGCATTTCAGAACTGCAGTTTCCTCTGCTTGGAGCAACAGTGAAGTGGGCAGGGCAGTATGGATTTCTTCTCTTACATCTGCAAGCAGAGTCTGAACATCAGACAGGATGGCATTGTCTCCCTCAATCCGTGCAATGGCTACTGCTATAGTTTTCAGGAGTTTCAGGCTGCTTACCACTCTCTCCCAAAATACATCATCCAGGAGGATCCTCTTGATGGGGCCGTCCATATCGGCAGACTGTGATATGGCCATTTCTTGGAGAGACTCCTTCCCTTCCAGGAGACTGTCATACATGACGACACCCCCCCCCCCCCCCCCCAACGGGTGTTGCTGGGCAGCTTCAAATGTGGTGCTCTTATTCTTCTCACTTTGCTTGGTGAGGTAGATTGCGGCTATAACTTGATGACCCTTCACATACCTAACCATTTCCTTGGCTCTCTTGTAGAGCGTATCCATTGTTTTCAGTGCCATGATGTCCTTAAGGAGCAGGTTCAATGCATGAGCAGCACAGCCAATGGGTGTGATGTGAGGGTAGAACTCCTCCACTTTAGACCAAGCAGCCTTCATGTTCACAGCATTGTCTGTCACCAGTGTAAATACATTCTGTGGTCCAAGGTCATTGATGACTGCCTTCAGCTCATCTGCAATGTAGAGTCCGGTGTGGCTGTGTTCTTGTAGAATATTGGTTGAGGGATGGAGATGAAGTTAATTATTCCTTGCCCACGAACATTCGACCACCCATCAGAGATGATTACAATACAGGCTGCTTTCTCTATGATTTGCTTGACCTTCACTTGAACTCTGTTCAACTCTGCATCCAGCAAATGAGTAGATAAAGCATATCTGGTTGGAGGGGTGTATGCTCGGCGAAGAACATTCCGAAATCTCTTCCAATACACATTGCCTGTGAGCATCAGAGGTGAACCAGTTGCATACACAGCTCGTGCAAGACATTAATCAGCATTTCTCTGACTACGTTCCTCCATTGAGTCAAAAAAACGTCTGATCTCGAATAGAAGTTGAGGGACTTTTGTCAGGGGTTGCTTGTTGTGAGCGCTGAGGGAACTTTATGCACTTGGCCAGATTATTCTGCATCTGTTGCATTCTTCACATATGATTTGGCACAGTATTTGCAAATGTACACAGCTTTTCCTTCTACATTAGCTGCAGTGAAATGTCTCCACACATCAGATAGTGCCCATGGCATTTTCCTGTAAAGATCAGAAAATTGTTAAATAAAAACCGAATACAATTCCATGTACAGATAAATAGTTAAGCAGTTCGATTAAACAACTCCTATGTAAGATAAATGTTTTAAAATGAAACATGTAAGCAGACAGGTGAATTAATACTCCTCACTTAGGCTCAAGCAAGCTAAAACCCACATGGTAGCAAAAACTAACGAACTATCTAGAAAAATGAAACGCACACCTATAAAAGGCGAGGTGCTGGCTAGCGGAGTAGAAAACTTGAAAATAAGGGAAAGCCGCATACTAAGAGCTCAGATGCAAAAATGTAATAATAATTGGTTATTAGGTTATTCAATTTTTGCATCTGAGCTCTTAGAGTGTGTGGCTTTCCCTTATTTTCAAGCAAAAACTAACTAGCAGAAATGTTAACAAGTTAGAAATGATTAACACACTTTGCTGTGGGCTACTATTTACTAGTTAACAAAAAATGATGTATGTCGTATAAAATATATTCACCCCACCCAGTATTGTCATCAAAACTTACCAGAAAGCATGTACTCCTTGGCTCAGACAGTGTAGTAGTGTGGGCTCAATAGCATCACATTACTGTGCAAGATCTTGAGAATCAGCTGCACATGTGATGGAAGAATGCACTGTGCATGTGATGGAAGAATGTACTGTGCATGTGATGGAAGAATGCACTGTGCATGTGATGGAAGAATGCACTGTGCATGCAGAGGGCTGCAATTCCATCAAGTTGGGGATAGTTTAACCAAAGTATGCCACAAGACCTAGAATTGCCTTATGTGTATCCCACAAAAAAGGTTCACCGTTATAAGCTGACTGTTTTGATGAATTTAAGCAAATTTCCCAGGTTTAACTTCTCATGGAAAAATCCCAGAAATTCACCGGAAACTTTTCGACCACTTGCAACCCTAGCTATGGGACTGCTCTTTTCTTTTTTTTTTCTTTTTTAATTGTCCACTAATGCAGGACTAGTAAAGGCCCAGTGCACAAAAACTGTGAGAAAAAAAAAATCCCAACCATTTTTGCAGCACCGTCAGCACCCAGACTCTCCCGCAGTGAATGGAAACCTAACAATTTCTTGACTTTGCTGACATATTTGATTAGCCGTAGAATGAACTACAACAAGGACTGTGGCCAGCCCTGTTCTCCCCGTGCGCCACTCGGCATGGCTACCCCCTCTCATTACTGTAATTGACATGTCCATCCTCCCTCTTCCTCCCCCCGAAGGCGCTGATGGCTCAATTAGGAGCTGGCTGGACGACTGATTAGATGCCAAGATAATGAGGCTGCCGCTCGACTCACACCGAGCCAGAGCAGAACCAGCTCACTCTGTCAGTGACATTACAGGAACCCCAAAGAGCTAAAGGAGAGACGTAGCTTTCAACTAAAGCCCAGACTCAGACACTTTGGACAGGCTCAGGCAGGCTGGTCTGAAATAGACTGCTCCAGGTTGCTGAGACCTTACAGAGACCGCCTCATTATCTGTCGAGGGCAGGCCTTCCGTCACCTTGGTTCAATCGACCTGCCTGGATGTCTTCTTGAAACGTCAACTGGGTGCTTTCGCACCCTGTGAAAATGTCCTCTGATTAAGAGAGAGTGCGCAATCAAGCCAGGCTAGGCATCTGTCAGTTTTGGAGTGGTGTACAGTAATTAGTGGCAGTGACCTTTTATCAGATTACACATTGGTCAATGAAATGTGGGCAAAGTCCTAGAATGAAGGCCAGGGCCATCATGCCTTGAAAAGGAGGAAGGTGGGGGGAAGCTTATAATACTCCTTGGTTATCTGACTCCAGCTAATGGAGGAGGGATTCCTCAATGTTTCACAACGGAGGATAGGTTGAGTAAATCTCAGTTCGGTCATTTTTCTTGAGTCTAGGTTCAATGGTTTGCAAAGACTTTGCACTGTAACCTCTCCTCATATTCATTTCATTATGGCTCTCTCGAATCTCGGAATTTCCCTTGTCACCTCCCTCTCCTTTGACCTTTTCTATTGATACAGATGATCTCCTCATGCGGCAGAAATCCCACACTCCAGGGCTACATGACAATGAATCACCATTTGAGTCCTGTCACATTGGCTTCACATTGCAAACTCTTGCTGAGGAAAGAGCATTCACAGGTCCTGTCAAGCTGACATGTTGCAGCCAGGTTTACTGCTACTAAGAGCAGTCAGGTCTAACACAATAGCTGAACATGGCAGAACGTGACAGGTGTGAACTAAATTGTGTCAAAAAAGTGAGTTCCTGGTGTGTCAACGAGTGACCATAAGAGTACATGGTGAACAGTATTACACAGGGATTTGTCTAACATTGAAATCCTTGGGCGGGTCCAAACAGTGTAAAAAAACATTTGATAACTTTTTCGGGATGGAAAACCTTCAGTGTAAATTACTAAACCAGATATAAAGTAAGTAGAAAAGATAATGACCCTATATATATTTTTTAGAACAATCTTTGAGAACTAGCAAATCACCCAAATAAAAGCTACAGTCATGGAACATTTTAAATGTATTTAACAGTATGTTCTGTTATGTTTCAGCAAAAGAACAAACAATAAGCCATGGCAAAATGCATAGTGTAGTATGATCTAAAATAAGGAGCGGCGACAACGAGGTTCTAGCTCCAGCCTGTTTATTAACCTAACCCTCGCATGTCATACATAGGTACGGATTCTCCCAAGGGACATCCTACTACATCTTCCCCTCTCCCATGAACAACAACTCAACATGCATAACCACTGAAGCATAACTGAAATGCAATTTGGAAACCAGTATTATTCTCTAACATGCTACTTCACATCCTGAAACAGCAGGACAGCATCTTTTTCTGGGAGAAGTAAAGGAAAACAATGCTGGCTGGCATTCAGACATTAAACTCAATGGGGAGGTTGTGTCATTTAAACTAGACACTGGGGCAGCAGTGACAGCTATCCCAACTAAGCTGTATAGCTATAGCAGAGATGGCCCTTTGCTCTCTACAAACAACAAACTGTATGGGCCCAGTAATAAGATATTACCAGTGGTAGGGCACTTGGTGATTAAACTGGAGAGTAAAAGACAAGTGCCATCCAGCCTGTCTTCGTCATTGACTCTCTAGCCAGACCGTTGCTGGGGCTGCCAGCAATTGAAGCATTGCAACTCACAGAGAGTGAGTGAACTGGAGGACCCAGGTGAGGTTTTCAAAAAGAAATTCCCAAAAGTGTTTTCTGGTCTAGGAAGGATAGAAGGTGACTACAAAATCCACCTGAAAGAGGATGCTGTCCCCTATGCCCTTACCACCCCCCGTCGTGTGCCTATCCCTTATTGGCCAGAGTAAAGGAAGAGTTGGGGAGGATAGAAGAAATTGGGGCGGTGTCTAAAATAGAGTCCCACAAACTGGTGTGCAGGGATGGTAGTGGTCCCAAAAGCCAATGGGGACATAAGGATCTGTGTGGACATGACTAACTTGAATGAGGCACTCTGCAGAGAGAGACACGTCTTACCATCAGTGGAGCAGTCACTGGCTCAGTTGGATGGCTCACAAGTCTTCACAAAGCTGGATGCCCGCTCAGGTTTCTGGCAGATACCGCTGTCATCAGAGAGTAGGGCGCTCACAACGTTTATAACACCGTTTGGCCGTTACTGTTTTAATGTTTTGCCATTTGGAATCGCTTCCGGTCCTGAGCATTTCCAAAGACGCATGTCCCAGCTGTTGGATGGGCTGAGTGGCGTCATAGTCCACGCGGACGATGTGCTCGTGTGCGGAAGGGACAGAGCAGAACATGATGTAAGGCTCACAGCAGTTCTGACCAGACTCCAGGAGACTGGCCTGACACTCAATGAAAAATGCACTTTTGCACAGTCAGAGGTCTTGTTCTTGGGACACAAAATCAGTGCAGCTGGAATAGAGCCGGACCCGGAGAAGATCAGCGCCATCACAGATATGCCCAGACCCCAGAACATGGCTGAAGTCAGGACCTTCTTAGGCATGGCCACATATGTGGGTAAGTTCCTCCCACAGTTCTCAGATACAACCAAACCTCAGAGACTTACTAGCCAAAGAGAATGACTGGTCATGGGGTCACATGCAACAGGTGGCGTTTGACAAAATCAAAGGAGACCTGGCCTCACAGAGAGTGCTGGCCCAGTACTGTCCCCATGCTAAGACAAAAGTATCAGCAGATGCATCATCCTTTGGGCTAGGGGCGGTCCTTACACAGATGCAGGACAACATGGAGTGGCGTCCAATAGCATACATCTCCCGAAGCTTATCCGACAAAGAGCAAAGGTATGCTGAAGTGGAGAAGGAGGCGTTGGCTATCACATGGGCATGTGAAAGGCTCAGCCAATACCTTATTGGCCTGCAGTTTACAGCAGAGACTGACCACAAACCACTGTTGGCTCTGTTAGGGACAAAAGCACTGGACGACTTGCCTCCCAGAGTTCTGCGCTTCCGCCTCAGATTACTGAGGTTCACCTACAAGATGGTGTATGTGCCAGGGAAGGCACTGATCACAGCAGATGCACTCTCCATGGCCCCAATTAAACGTCCATTATCAGAGGAGGAGCAACGTCTAGAGGGTGATGGACAGCCTACCTGCATCTCAGACCAAACCGCAGCAGATCGCAGAAGAGCAACAACGAGGTTCTAGCTCCAGCCTGTTTATTAACCTAACCCACGCATGTCATACAAAAGGTACGGATACCCCCAAGGGACATCCCACTACACATAGAATTGCAGGAAAATATTTTAAACAGCAAAATGTTCTCTCAGCTCCATGGCAGAATATGTAGAATCACAGGAAGTGCTTTAAAAACAGCAACATTTTCTCTCAGCTGCATGGCAAAAATGTGTAGAATCTGCCTTCTTAACGATACAAGATCCAACAAAGTTGGACAAAGAGGTGTAGCATCCGTTGTTCCCAGCAGCTTTCCCCAAAATACTAATCTTCCTGATGCATAAGGACAAATATCCTCAGAGCCCCTGTACCTCCGGTTCAACCAGACAAATTAAAGAAGGGGAACTGTTTTACTACTGTGGCCAACTTTAAAATGCAAACAAGCCAGGCCAGCCAGCCTTTATCTCAAATCAGTAGTGTAACTTGTGGGAGCTACTGTTCCTGCTTCTGTTGAATATGTGGTGAAGAGAAATAATGTTTCCAGAGGAAAATCAACTTTTTGACCAACATGGTTAAAAAAAAAAAAATTGGCAAAAAGCTAATTGATATAGGTTGGTGGGGAGGTGTTTAACAGATGTAGAAATACAACGAAAAAAAATATAAATGCAACAATTTCAAAAATGTTACTGAGTAGTTCATATAAAAGGTAAATCAGGCGATTGAAATGAATTCATTCAGCTCTAATCTATGGATTTCACACGCCTGGGAATAAAGATATTAATTTGTTGGTCACAGATACCGTTTTAAAAAAAAAGGGTAGGGGCGTGGATCAGAAAACCTGTCAGTATCTGGTGTGACCACCATTTGCCTCATGCAGCGTGACATCTCCTTTGCATAGAGTTGATCAGGCTGTTGATTGTGGCATGTTGTCCCACTCCTCTTCAATGGCTGTGAGAAGTTTCTGGATATTGGCAGAAACTGGAACACGGCATCATACTCGTTGATCCAGAGCATCCTAAACATGCTCAATGGGTGACATGTCTGGTGAGTATGCAGGCCATGGAAGAACTGGAAAAATGTTCTAGTTCCAGGAATTGTGTACAGATCCTTGCAACGTCGGGCCGTGCATTATCATGCTGAAACATGCGGTGAAGGCGGTGGATAAATGGCACAATAATGGGCCTCAGGATCTCGTCACGGTATCTTGGTGCATTCAAATTGCCATTGATAAAATGCCTTTGTGTTAGTTGTCCATAGCTTATGCTTGCCCATACCATAACCCCACCATGGGCACAAATTTGAGAGAAATAAGCTTCTTTTGTTTTTCAGCTCATGAAACATGGGACCAACACCTTACATGTTGCGTTTATATTTTTGTTAAGTATACTTGACTAGTGAAGTGGCCGTCTGTAACAGCACGTTCTCTAATAGCCTTGGGCAGTATACCTTACATCAGGGTATTTGGAAATAGCCAAGGGATGGTTTTACAATATCATAAATACTACTTATTTGAAGTTTTCCTATACATTTTAATATTTGTAGCTATTTTTTAAGTAAGCATAAATACCTGCAGTCAACTTGTTCAATGCATTAGGAGAAAAAGCAGATTGCGTTCTTATTTCACCCGTCACATTATGAGTTTACTTAGTTCCCCAAAACAGTTGAGCCAGTCAAGTGTTTGGTTGTAAATGGCACAACAGGAGAAAGCGGAAGGTGATTCCAGCTGTGCATTGACAGGGGTTGTGTTTTATATTGAAAGTCAGTGATTTTTTTCTTCAATAGAGTGATAAAGGACGTGCAACTATAATTTTCCTACACAGAAAATAGATTAGTGCAACACATTTGGCAGAAAATAGCTTATTTTCATCAGATGACAGAAGTCCAACGCTATTTGGCTGGCAGCCACACAAGGGAGCTTACAATGAAAAAGGAAGGTATTTTTTGGGCAAAAATGATGCATGTCCAACATATTTCTAATGTTTAGGCCTATCATAGAAAGAATGTAGCCAACTACATTTCCTAATGTTTTGCTTAAAGTTCATCTTTAATTTTTACCAAGAACAGTTGTCTGTTTACACACAAAAAAATACCTGAGAAAAATAGATACCCATCTGTCAGAGTAGTGTCTGCTGAACGCCCGTTCGTGAATTCTCCGATTTTAGAAGAGCAACTGAAGCACACACGTAATCTTATGCCGAGCAGAAATTTCAATAAGAAGCATTTTACATCTGCGCTTACAATAAACAGCAAGAATAATTTTTTTCCTGCGTGAAAAATGTAGAATTATGCATTGACACTGGGCTTGGGCGGTATACCATACAGTGCATTCGGAAAGTATTCAGACCCCTTGACTTATTCTACATTGTTAGTCTTATTCTAAAAAGGGATTACATATAAAAATTCAGTCTACACACACACTACCCTATAATGACCAAGTGAAAACAAGTTATACATTTTTGTAAAATGTATTAAAAATAAAAACAGAAATACCTTATTTACATAAGTATTCAGACCCTTTGCTATGATACTCAAAATTGAGCTCAGGTGCATCCCGTTTCCATTGATCATCCTTGATATGTTTCTACAACTTGATTGGAGTCCACCTGTGGTAAATTCAATTGATTGGACATGATTTGGAGAAGCACACATAAGATCCCACAGTTGACAGTGCATGTCAGAGCAAAAACCAAGCCATGAGGTCGAAGGAATTGTCCGTAGAGCGCCGAGACAGGATTGTGTCAAGGCACATATCTGGGAAGGGTACGAAAACATTTCTGCAGCATTGAAGGTCTCCAGAAACACAGTGGCCTCCATCATTCTTAAAATAAAGACATTTGAAACCAACAAGACTCTTCCTAAAGCTGGCCACCCCTCCAAACTGAGCAATCGGGGGAGAAGGGCCTTGGTCAGAACCCGATGGTCACTGACAGAGCTCCAGAGTTCCTCTGTGGAGATGGGAGAACCTTCCAGAAGGACAACCATCTTTGCAGCACTCAACCAAATCAGGCCTTTATGGTAGAATGGCTCTACGGAAGCCACTCCTCAGTAAAAGGCACAACAGCCCGCTTGGAGTTTGCCAAAAGAAACCTAAAGGACTCTCAGACCATGAGAAAAAAATATTCTCTGGTCTGGTGAAACCAAGATTGAACTCTTTGGCCTGAATGCCAAGTGTCACGTCTGGAAGAAACCTGGCACCATCCCTACGATGTAGCATGGTGGTGACAGCATCATGCTGTGGGGATGTTTTTCAGTGACAGGGACTGGGAGACTAGTCAGGATCGAGGGAAAGATGAACGGAGAAAAGAACAGAGATCCTTGATGAAAACCTGCTCCAGAGCGCTCAGAACCTCAGACTTGGGCGAAGGTTCACCTTCCAACAGGACAATGACCCTAAGCACACAACCAACGCAGGAGAGGCTTCGGGACAAGTCTCTGAATGTCCTTGAGTGGCCCAGTTAGAGCCCAGACTTAAACCTGATTGAACATCTCTGGAAAAACCTGAAAATAACTGTACAGCAACGTTTCCCATCCAACCTGACAGAGCTTGAGAGGATCTGCATAGAAGAATGCGAGAAACTAACCAAATACGGATGTGACAAGCTTGTAACGTCATAACCAAGAAGACTCAAGGCTGTAATTGCTGCCAAAGGTGCTTAAACATACATAGAACTGAGGAAAGGGTCTGAATAATTATGTAAATGTGATTTGTTTTTACTAAATTTGCCAAAATTTCTAAAAAACTATTTTTTCTTTGTCATTATGGTGTATTGTGTGTAGATTGCTGAGGGGGGGAAAAAACAATTTATTAATTTTAGAATAATCCTGTAATGTCACAAATCGTGGAAAAGGTCCAGGGTTCTGAATACTTTCCGAATGCACTGTATACACCATATACCAGGGTATTTGGAAAAAGCCATGGGATGCTTTCTCAATACCGTTGAACTATTTTTCAAAAGTAACTACAAAAACAAATTGTATAAGTAAATACCTGCAGTCAACTTGCGCAATAAGTTAGGAGATAAAGAACACTGCGTTCTTCCTTTCAACCTGTCACAATTTTTCATTATCAAGCTTACCGGTAGTCCCCAGTCACGTAGTGTTTGTTTACAAGCACACAATGACGAGAGACCGGAGCCTTGTGAGTCACTCACTGTTGTGAAGCATGCACCAGGTGATCTAATTACAGTATGGAATTCACAACTAAATGTTTGCCAGCTAGATATCTTATAACTCCTAAGTTAATTGGATAAAATGTGCTAAATGCTCTGCAGTCTCATCTGATCTCGAAAGCTAAGCAGGGTCAGTTGGGTTTGAAAACCGCGCCCCTTGTGTGCAGTGACAGTGTTACTGAATATCTTGGTATGCCAGTCTGGACACCACCCAAGCCTAGTTAAGAAGACCCCTAACTTAATTTGCTAAGTGGCTGAATTATTAAGGTGACAAGTTCCTACCTGTTTAACTTCATGAGCTGGATTACCCGTCTTTGCAATTTGTTTATTTTCCTTTGTGCTCATTAGCATATTTAGCTAGCATACGCCATGGAAATTCTCTATTACTTGTGCAATTTTTGGGGGGGCATTCTGGTAGACGCCCAATAGGCTTTTTTGCGGGTTATTTGGCACCCCTTTGTGTACTAAGCCGGTAATACCGTAAATCCTGGGGTGAGAGAAGTACAGTAGGGGTGCCAGGGCATTCATACTTCTTGTGCATCGCTGAGCAGCGCAGAACTGTGAAGGAAGTTGTCAAGTAAGTAAGTAGGTGTTTATACAGGACCTCCCACCCTCACCTACCTTCAACCAATAATGTCAATGCAGAGCCCTCAGAATTGTTAAAAAATTTGAGAGGCGTGCGGCACGGAGCTCCAATTGGCCACTGTGTCCCTCCGGAGGTCCTGCAATTGTGTCACACCATCCTTCCCGTGCCTCCGACCATATTTTTTGATCAAACATAAATTGTCTCTTAGAATGGCTTGTGATGTGTTTAGAAGGTTGGAAGTTCATTGGTTTCTGATAACAGCTTGAATGTGTACTCCATTGTTATATATATATATATATATATATTTCAAATCACCCAGACTTATACCAACTTTTGCTTTTGTTGAATTCATGGGAAATATTTCCCATGAATTCAACAAAATCAAAAGTTGGTATAAGTCTGGGTGATGTTTTGTGTAACAAACTATGTCATACTGTAAGTAAGGCTTACAATAACTTGGGTTATACGAGTATATTTTCAAGCATTGATAAAATGACTATCGGAGTCTACATGATTGTGTCCTTCAGACTGGCCCCAAAGCACAAGGCTGTGTCTGGCCTACTTCTACCCGAGCAGCAGCATTAGAATCAGACTAAGAACCGGATCCCTTGGGACCCTCCACACAACATAGCCGCCAATTTCCAGGTCACATGACATTAAAATGATTAACGTTCCACTACGAATCTAATTCAAGGCCCGGAATCTAATATTAATGTCTGCTGATGCATCAAGAGGTTATGCATAAGCTAAAGGGTAAGTACAGTATTTAGGTGGACTAACAGCTAGGGAATCCATACCCTCTGTTCTATGGCACTGCTCACTTGGCTACAGAAATCTGAGCAAATTTTCCACATGAGATAACATCTGTTATATTTGAACGGTGGTCAAGGCCTTCAAAATACTTTGAAAGACCATCTCTGCATAAGAAGCTTTATACAAGAAGTTTCCCTTCAAATGTAATAGGATTTATTAAAGGTATGCTGTGTGAAGGTATACAAATCTAAATATGTAGGCCCCTATGTGCAGTACAGCATGCACATAGTATTATATGATCTCCAAACCCCAGCATCACAAATTAGTGATTTGTTGTTTGTTTTAATAATCACATGCAAAGCCAGTACATCAAGGTGCAATAATTACATGAGAGAGATTTGAGAGGTATAATGATTTTAAAATGCAGAGAGATTTGAAGTATAGTGATTATAAAATGCAAATATAAAAAAAATGTTTGAAAGTTTTATCAGCGTGCACTGACATCTGTTTTTGCCTTTGATAGCTAGCCTACCTGAGTATTTCGTCACTAACAACTACATTGAAGATGAAAGTATGACTGTTAATCCAGGGGAAATATATGGTCTACAGTGTGCAGCCTGAAGTGTAGCCTATTATTTTCTATGAAAAAGAATGGTCTAAAAAAAATTAAAAAAAATAATAGCAAGCCAGCCTACTGTAGGCACAGACTGACAGACAAGTCAAAGACGGACAGACATTCTGATGGCGCTTTCAAGCCAACTGGGAACACCGGGGGGGCGAGGTCAAATCATGACGTCAGTGATCTTCAGGTCGGAAAGTTGATGTTCTACAAAGATGCCCGACTTGTCAACTTGGAATTCCGAGTTGGACCACCGTTCAAAACGATTTTCCCAGTCGGAGTTCGTTTTTACCCGTTTCCATAATAGTACTGAAGTCGGAGATTTCCGAGTTCCAAGTTATTTTGAACGTGGCAAGAGACTGACAGTCAGACAACAAATCCGCTGTGACAGCTCGCTCTAGCTCTATTGTTTTGGTTGTGGCCCTGTTGTCAACATGCGCGCACCTCAACCGTTATAAACCGAGGGCTTTCACCGTTCACACCATAATGGAGGGTTCATATGTCGTCTAGCGAAGGTGCTCTTTTAGGCCATTTCACAATCTCTGGCGAAGCCGACCGACAGCCATTAGTCTACCTTGCTTGCCAGCCTCAACTCTTCCGACAAATACAACCCAACCATCAAGTGCCATGACTGCGACTACTGAACACACCAATTATAATAATAATTTTAAAAAACAATTTAGGGGGCGAATAATGTTGTCAATACAAATTTGCCTATTAGGCTATCCTCTGTCTAGAACGGTTTGATTAAAACAATACAAGCACTCTTGTTCTTACGAGGGGAAAAAACGAAAACGCAGGAAGCAAATGTAGAATTCCACTTACCCTGAAATATTACATCCACAATCGTGTGAAAAGATAGAGGAATGGTTTAAAATAGAGGTATAATGAAAAGACGATGCGCTATAATCATGATTGACGTCTCAATTTAGATAAATCCACTCTCCCCTTCTCCGTAAAATGTAACTATTCCGTTCAGCCAAACGATACAATGTAGCTAGTGCACAACCTACGTCATTGACACGGTTCATGAGTGACTTGTAAGAAGCCAATAGAAAACTGACACTCCAGCATCAAAGCCAATCACAGTATAAGTTACTGTAAATAGGAAGGGCATGAAGGAGACGGGATGACGGCCATGTTCTACAAGGATGTTTGTATCCCTCCGCTTATTTACCTTTTGCATGATTTTGCATGTGGGTAAAATGTCACTGTGTGTATAGTCGAATGGCCTACCTCCCCGTGTTCATGTAGAAGACCCGTTAGCTGTTTTACAATTATGTGGTTTACAGTTAGGACATTAGTATACCTACAGATTGTTGGGAGAATCTCAATTGTATACTCATCACGTCCTCTCTCCTTCTCAAAACCCATTGGATGAGAAAGCTAGAGGTCCCTCCCCTCTGACCTTCTCCTCCAATGAATTTTGAAAAGGAGGCAGGAGAGCGGACTCAAGGAGTATGCAATTGAGATTCTCCCCTAGTCTTTGAGTTGACAGCAAAGAAAGTGGAAATGTGGACACTGTAAAAAACCTCTGTGAAGTCTCCTCCATGATCAGAAGAGGGTGCCACTTCAACAGTATAGGCATGTATAGGCCTATTATTTAGGCAGCAGGTAGTGTGTTCTAATTATCTTGATTAACCAATTGCTTTCACCTCCTAAATCGATTGTTATTGCCCATAACATAATTTCCAAAGACCTTGTGTAAAGGACGTCACAATGGTTGATTGCTTAGTGAGTAGCCTACCTTCCCCCCTTATTGAACTCAGGACCTACAGTATGAGTGTGTTCAAGCGGGTCACTTTTGTCAAGTCATCACCACCTTTCAAAATGTGTTGCATTCTGGGGATAAAAATTGTCCGACTTGTGCCTACATGTCAACTGCATGAACTTTACAACAACCATGTGATCAAAGGTCATGAAGATTCTCAGTTGCATAATCCGTGCACCGCTCTCCTTGCCTCCTTCTTAAAACCCATTGGACGAGAAAGCCAGAGGTCCCGCCCCTCTGACCTTCTCCTCCAATGGGTTTTAAGAAGGAGGAGAGGAGAGAGGTCATGAGGAGTTTGCAATTGGGATTCTCCCAACATTTCTGGAGTTGCTCTTCACAACCTTAATCCTGCAGCATTTCTCAGTCTCAAATTTGTCTTGGGCCTAACAACACCCATGCCAATATATCCTCCAAACACCGGCTTCTCGGGCAATATCACTTATATAGAGCCTCCCACAATGCAGGCGATAGCTGCAGAAAGTAAATAGGCATTTCAACGTCATAGATTTAGCTGGTGGTAATTTGTGGAATAGACACAGGCTGGAATGCGCTTTTAACCAGTCAACATTCAGGATTAGACCCACCGGTTGTATAATGTCTGCATTAGGGTGTTTTTGTTTGACCCACGCAAACGTGGCCAGAGACATGACTGAAACAGGAACTAATTTGCCTGGATGTATGTGTACCGTGGATATACATATAGCCTACAAATAAGTGTGATATTCGTGGCTCTCTCACTCTGTCAATTGATTGTAGGCTCCAATGTACACACATGATTTCAGGGATTGTGCGTGTATGATATGAGTTGTTTATTTCGGCATTATAAAGAAAAACATTTACAAACATGGCAACTCTGCCATGTTGATCTGAGCCTTACTGTTGAAAAAACACATTTGTGTCCGTCTTTCAGCTGTCGCAGACGCACCTCCCCCGACTTCACTCATGGGCTTTCGTCTACTACTGTCTGTTCCTTAAAAGGTAAATTCAAACACTATGTAGACTGACCGTACGGCGCATAGCGCAGTGTTGCAATGTTGTTTTCTGTCACAAAAGGGGCGGCTCCTTGTAATATTCTACATACTTTTGTACAACCTGAAAATGGAGACGCGCAGTACTGGTACTGTTGTTGCTTGGTTCCCTAATCTATAGGCTATTCATCAAAGTAACCTATTTTGCGTTGATAAACAACCAAATATAATCTCAGTGACTTTTCAAACAGTAAACCAAACAACAAGAATATACCCAAAAAAGGTATTTTGTTTAAAAGTAATAACTGGTGATTCCAGGCTATTTTGAAATGGTAGAACCTACTGTAGCCAACTAGCTATGTGCTTTTTTTCCTCCATGACCAAAACATGACGGTATTCTATTTTTAGCTGATATAGGAATGATTCTTTCAAACGGAGATGTGGGAAGCTAAAAAGGCTAGCTAGTTTGCTATGCTTTTAGCCAGGTTAAAGCCAGCAGCAAGGTTAGGCTGCCAGCTAGCTAATACTAGCAAGAGAAGGTGAAATTAAATGAAAAACTTTGCTATCGCCCCCCAGTGAGCATATCGTGTTACCAAAAGGTGTTCCCTGCTCCAAAAATCCCACTTCACATGCACAAAGATCAACGGAGTGACGCTTGTAGTAACCTTAAAGGCCAATACCACCACTTTTCAACCTAATTTTCAAGATCTCTAGTGTCAACATATCTGAAAATGGCACATTTCTAAGTTTAGTAGAATAAAAAATTACGGTAAAAATGACAAAGTTAAAACATTTTAAAAACAGTGATTTTCAAACAATGAGCTTCACGGTGACGTGGGGAGCAAGAAAATACCCTCCCTTGGGCTAGAAACTTGTTGCAGGTTTTGAAAATCACAGTTTTTTTACTTTTATCCTACCCTGTGATGTCACACAGAAGCTTTCTTCTTATATTTTTAACCACAGATCATAGAAACACTCTGTTTTCACATATGTAGACACCAGTGGCGGCTGGTGGGAAGAGCTATAGGAGGATGGGCTCATTGTGATGGCTGGAATGGCGTCAAACATATGGAAACCACATTGACGCTGTTCCAGCCATTACAATGAGCCCATCCTCCTATACCCCTCCCACCAGCCTCCTCTGGTAGACACTGGTTTAGTGCTGGAGATGATAAATATGAGGTTGAAAATTTGCGCAATTGCCCTTTAAGCATCAATCTCTTTCACATTGTTTATTCATTTACATTACCATAATCACTCCGTTATGTTGCACCGGATGTCATGAATTTCAATGGGGACGTCCATAACAGAATGGAAATGCAGCACCCCCTTGCAGTGGAAGACTCTGTTGCGAGACAGACACCGCATACTTTGACAATTTTCAAACTTTCCATCATCTTCTGTCCAGCCAGAGTCCATCGAAGAACAGGAAGTTAACAAACCACAGAAGAAGTTGAAAATGTATGGTTTTCGGTAATGTCATTATGGGATAGCTAGCAACTTGTAAACAATTACCCATTCCTATAAGTGAGAATAATTTCAATAGTAATGTTAACAATACACATTGCCTGTTATTAAGCTAATTATATGACTGTTGCCTCCCGTTTAAGTTTATTGTGATGGGAATGACGTTTGTTTTTATGAAAATGATTAGGTGGGGGTGACTTGCCAAAATGGTAACTTCAACCTAGCCAAGCTTTAGCTAGCTAGCCAGCCTGGTCTCATAGACTAGATATAACAGTACACTCAATTACAACAATATGTTACATAAGAAGGTTGGTTACTTAAGGCAAAAACACAAACAAATTGCGAGTTCGAATCTCATCCTCAATTGTACAAATGGTAATTTGTAACATAGCATACGAAAAGGAGTCTCTCGGATTTACATACAGAATAATACAAAATGCTCTGAGACTAGGTTGAGCTAGCCAGCTCTCTGCTCTGCAGTACTAGCTAGCTTGACTTCCTATAAAGTTAGAGAAACAAGTTGAGGAAAAAGTAACGAAACAAAACATGTTTTATTATCACCTGAAACAATATATTTATCCTGTCTTGAATGAAAAGGTCATATTTTGCAATCTCCCAAAATAAATAACATCTCTGACGGGGCTGCGGTCCAAACACTTTAGACACACCCCCTCAGCCCTCAAATTAAGTGGACACTTCTGATGACGTATCATGACGCCTGACGAGTATACACTTGCAGGGCAAGGGCGAGGGAGGAATACATTATTTTTAAATAATGTGTCACTCGTTCATCCCGCGATGATTGTGTTTTCAGCCACCGGTGGCTTGTGGGTTCTTTATATGTTCTACATTCAATTACAAGTGCATGTCTACTTATATTAAATATATCATTGTTAATATATGCCTACTGTATGATAGCTAGAAAATTAATTGGCTAACTAACGTTAGCCTGCCTAGCTGGAAATTCTGAAGTGAAATGTTTTATTTCTACAATTTCCAAAAGATAACCAAACAATAACATATTTACTTTTTACGTAGTAGCAAAATTTCGACCTTATTTGCATTCGTTTTTACTTACACTTGTATGTTGACTTCTCCATTGATGTTGTTTCTATGTTTTTGAAGGACTTTTCGTAGCGGATGTACAATCATCGCGAATTGAGTTATGGGGTGTTTCAGGCCCCGGAGTGAACATAATTGTACACGTGCAAAGCCGACTGAAAACGAGGGTTGAGGGGCTTAAGTTGCAAACTTCCCTTGCTTGGTTAATTATTTGGACCACCCTCCAAGATGGCGACAGGGATTCCCCCAAGGGCATAAGGCATGGGTAAGTGGATGAGGGTGTGTCTTTTAAGTGTTTGGACTGCAGCCAGGCTCTCCTCTAACTTGTGTTACAACAAAGATTATGGATATACTGACAAGATACATGTCTCTCTGCCCTAACAATTGTAGTCATTGTCCACAATGCAATACGGCAGGCTATCTAGCTCCCGCCTATGCTTTCATTGGATTTGTGGATGCATCTTATTATTGTAATCCTATTTTTAATATTCGATGAGGGTTGTTGATGTCAACCGCCTGTATTCAATGGAGAGAGATGCTATGCTACTAGCCTCAATCTATGAATATGCATAGCCATCTCGAGACAACTCCGATATAAAGTGTTTTTTCTCAAAGTTGTCTGGGTGTCACGTGTCCTAATTATATCAGTACACTTGTAACTACTTAGCTAAGCGTTACAAAACTTCTATTCGATTAAATTAACCTCATGTAGCAAATAAGCCATTCATTGTTTTGTAATCCAAATTCTTCACTCATTGATCTCCATACAAACTCCTTGCTTGGTGGAATAGGTGAGGGTAACCAGAAGTGGTCTTGTGATAATTGTTTGTGTTTCTGCTGGTCAGAGGGAGAGGCGCTCCATGTTAAATGAATGGGGAGACGAGATGTGAATTGTTTTGCTCTCAAGAAAAGGGCGCCATTAAAAGGAGTGATTACTGGTGTAGCAGTAAATGTGAAAGTTGACCAACTGAAGGGGAAGATTCCCGGTGTTTGTGATGCTCGTCATTTGGTGCGACACAGACAGGGTGGCGTGAGTGGTGAAACAGAAGATTCGTTGTCTGTTCTTATGAGTTTTGATGTTGAGTCTTTGCCCGACAAAGTGATATTGGGATATATAAGTTATCCCGTACAAGCTTTTGGGCTGAATATATTATGTTGTTACAGGTGTCAAGCTTATGTGCATGTGGCAGCAGTGTGTTCCTAGGTGTGAGAAGTGTGCAGAAGGACATGAGACAAAGGAATGTGTAGCCTTGGGGAAAGAAGCAGTACGTGTTAATTGTAGGGGTGCCCATGGGGCTGGGGATCAGAAATGTCCCGTGTGAGAGAGGCAGGTTGAGGTTTCCAGGGTTAGAGTAGTGCAGAAGTTGTCATATGCTGAGGCAGTGAATAACGTAGAGGAAGATGGGTGAAGGGGGCAGGATCCTGCTTGGAGTGGTGTGAGTAGTAAACTCAGCAAAAAATGAAACGTCTTCTCACTGTCAACTGTGTTTATTTTCAGCAAACTTAACATGTGTAAATATTTGTATGAACAACAACTGAGACAAACTGAACAAGTTCCACAGACATGTGACTAACAGAAATTGAATAATGTGTCCCTGAACAATGTGGGGGTCAAAATCAAAATCTGGTGTGGCCACCAGCTGCATTAAGTACTGCAGTGCATCTTCTTCTCATGGACTGCACCAGATTTGCCCGTTCTTGCTGTGAGATGTTACCCCACTCTTCCACCAAGGCACCTGCAAATTCCCAGACATTTCTGGGGGAAATGGCCCTAGCCCTCACCCTCCGATCCAACCGGTCCCAGATGTGCTCAATGGGATTGAGATCCGGGCTCTTCGCTGGCCATGGCAGGACACTGACATTCCTGTCTTACAGGAAATCATGCACAGAATGAGCAGTATGGCTGGTGGCATTGTCATGCTGGAGGGTCATGTCAGGATGAGCCTGCAGGAAGGGTACCACATGAGGGAGGAGGATGTCTTCCCTGTGACACACCGCATTGAGATTGCCTGCAATGACAACAAGCTCAGTCCGATGATGCTGTGACACACCGCCCCAGACCATGACGGACCCTCCACCTCCAAATTGATCCCACTCCAGAGTACAGGCCTCTGTGTAAAGTTCATTCCTTCGACGATAAACGTGAATCTGACCATCGCCCCTGGTGAGACAAAACCGCAACTCGTCAGTGAAGAGCACCTTTTGCCAGTCCTGTCTGGTCCGGCGATGGTGGGTTTGTGCCCATAGGCGACGTTGTTGCCGGTGATGTCTGGTGAGGACTTGCCTTACAACAGGCCTACAAGCCCTCAGTCCAGCCTCTCTCAGCCTATTGCGGACAGTCTGAGCACTGATGGAGGGATTGTGCGTTACTGGTGTAACTCAGGCAGTTGTTGTTGCCATCCTGTACCTGTCCCACAGGTGTGACATTCGGATGTACCGATCCTGTGCAGGTGTTGTTATACGTGGTCTGCCTCTGCGAGGACAATCAGCTGTTCATCCTGTCTCCCTGTAGCGCTGTCTTAGGCGTCTCACAGTACGGACATTGCAATGTATTGCCCTGGCCACATCTGCAGTCCTTATGCCTCCTTGCAGCGTGCCTAAGGCACGTTCACGCAGATGAGCAGGGACCCTGGGCATCTTGCTTTTGGTGTTTTTCAGAGTCAGTAGAAGGGCCTCTTTAGTGTCCTACGTTTTCATAACTGTGACCTTAATTGCCTACTGTCTGTAAGCTGTTAGTGTCTTAACGACCGTTCCACAGGTGCATGTTCATTTATTGTTTATGGTTAATTGAACAAGCATGGGAAACAGTGTTAAAACCATTTACAATGAAGATCTGTGAAGTTATTTGGATTTTTACGAATTATCTTTAAAAGACAGGGTCCTGAAAAAGGGACAGTAATTTTTTTGCTGAGTTTAGATCTGTACCAGTACATAGGGATAGGCCAACAAGTGATATATGCCTCAGTAAGATTGGATTTTTAGCATTTATAGCAATGGTTATCAACTGTACTGCAGGGATGGAACGTAGGTTGCAGAAAATTGAGGTTGTGGTGGCAGCTGCAGAAAGGTATTTGGGTGTGCAAGACTTGATGTCAGAAGAGTTACAGGGTGTGTTGAGTGCTGGTGTTCATTCCTTTCAGGCTGTTGGCCTGAGGTAGGACTAGATTGATTTAAATAGTGGAGTGGTGGGTTTTTAGTGAGTGTAGGGTTAGATGGTAGGGTATTTTTTTATTTAAGCAAAGTATAAAGGAGTTATACTTCAGCCTAGTAGGTGGCGGTAATGCAACATTTATTGGATGCCAACCGCCATTAAACCTCATCGAAGAAATACTTTTGTAATAGCTGAAAATTGAGGTAGCCGTGGGGATTGTATTGTGGCTTGGTTCCTTGGTCTTATCTATAGGCTATTCATCAAAGTATCCTATTTTGCATTGATAACCAAATATAATCTTAGCGACTGTTAAAACAGTAAACCAAACAACCGTATACCCAAAAAGTTATTTTGTTTAAAAGTAATAACTGGTGATTCCAGGCTATTGTCAAATGGTAGAACCTGCTGCAGCCAGCTAGCCATGTGCATTTGTCTCCGTGACCAAAACATGATGTTTTTCTATTTTTAGCTGATTCGGAAATTGATACACAAGCAGCATATCAAACTGGGATAATGTTTTAGGTTAGCCTTACCACTCAAATTATCCCCATGCCTCGCAAACACGTGACCACCCTTCTGAAGCGTCTGTACCTGTCTGAAGAAGCCTGCGCGAGGGGTAACATGTCAGGCTTTTAGCCATGAACTTCACAGATCCCAATCTGCGACACTTCCATTGATGTCAAGGGAAGAAGCACCTTGAATGTCTGACTGAGACGCCACAAGAATTTCCATACTTCTAAATCAGACTACAGCTTAGGAAGGTCATAAATAATTCAGTAGAAGAAAAAAAAATGTTGTGTGATGGAAAAGTAGGGAATTCAGAGTGAAAAAGGACCCATCCACAAAGAAACTACTGCACAATTTAGACCCCTTTGGGTCTGTAACTTATAGACCACAATGTTTGTTGGTATTTAACCAGGTTTTTAAGAACACATGACAGTGTGTGTATTTTGCTGAGGTTTTATGAAGCATTTGTAAATCAACTTCTATCAGGATGGATGATCTTGGAAAGACAAATTGCCATCTTTATGAACCATAAACCTTTCTTGGTTTATGAGCGTAGCCTTTTGTTAATCATCAACAATAACCTAGTAAAACCTGTCATGAAAATACAATGGAACCATGTGTGTGACAGAGAGGAGAGAAAAAAGTCTGGGGTGAGGGGAGAATATAGCTGTATGTGTTTTATGTAAGAAGCTTAGGTAGGCTACAGGGGAAATACATTGCAAACAGATTGGTCCCCATCAGTCAACATGTAACCCCCAGATTGGATAGAGGTCTTTACACATTCTGTCACGACTTCCACCGAAGTCGGCTCCTCTCCTTGTTCGGGCGGCGTTCGGCGATCGACGTCACTGGCTTTCTAGCCATCGCCGCTCCGTTTTTCATATTCCCATTTGTTTTGTCTTGTTCCATACACACCTGGTTTTCATTCCCTAATCACACTGCATGTATTTAGTCCTCTGTTCCCCTCCATGTCTTTGTGTGAAATTGTACTTATGTTATGTGGGTATTGTTACATGCCATACTTTTGTCTATGTTCCGTGTTTGGGCACATTTATGTACTTCTGTGCTTTCGTTGGACCGGAATAAAAAGTGCGCCTGTTCACTACACTCTGCTCTCCTGCACCTGACTTCACCTCCAGTACACACCCTTAACACATTCATAATAAACATGGACATTTGGTACACTTATTACAGGAAAATGATATCATGACTGTATTGGATGACCAGAAAATTCAACTCCATAACTGAATTGATGAATCAATGGATTTTAGTGATGATTATCTTGTTTTAGCGTAATGGAGTTTTAAGGAATAATAACTAAATTCCCAGATAATGCAGGGTGGGGTGGTGGATTGCCCTTCTTAAATGCTTTTATAAACATTATCTAATATTTAGAATGGATTATTTGTTTCAAATTCCCTGTAATATTTATTGGTTTTATGACTGGGAACATAATGTAAACACAATTTGTGATTTGATCTGTGAAAAAGCTAGAGAAAAAATCTCTCTGTGTTGAAATGCATCGACTGGCTCCATTACCTGTCTCCACACTTGGTATTGGATTGTCAACATTGCAGAACCAATTTGGTTTATGAAAAATTACATTAATGTTAATTAAGAACATTAAATCAAATGGCATGGCCCAAATTACTGGCACCCAGGAGCTTCAGCTGCAAACTACTCCAATTCTTCAATGTTTGAATGGTGCCTTCCACCAACTGCTGTTTTCAGGTCTCGACAGGTTTTTGACGGGATTCAGATCTGGACTCATCGCTGTTCACTCAAATACTCCAGTGTTTATTCTTAAAACATTCCTGCCTTGTTCCCTCTTTCCCACTCTCCTCTGAGGTGTGTGTGTGTGTGTGTGTGTGTGTGTGTGGTACAGCTGAGAGGTGTGTATGTGGGCGGAGAGCCCTTAGTGTGCAGTGACCCGCTGCTCCCGAGGGCCATCGCTTGCTGCCTGGCAACACGCCGTCACCATGGCGACAAAACCAACCAAAGCGGCCACCCGCACACCTGCTCTATCTCTAGCTAACGTGGGTGTGTGTGTGTGTGTGTGTGTGTGTGTGTGTGTGTGTGTGTGTGTGTGACAGGCATATAGACAAATCAGACAGGCAGGCAGACAGAGGAAAAGAGATCAACAGTAATGGGGGCGTAAAAATTACAGGGCTCAAAGTCATTTTCAATAGTACTACTAACTACCAGTGGAGGCTGGTGGGAAGAGCTATAGGAGGACTGGCTCATTGTAATGGCTGGAATGGGATAAATGTAACGGTATCAAACACAAACATGGAAATCACGTTAATTTATTCCATCCCAGCCCGTCCTATACCTCCTTCCACCAGCTTCACTGCTAACTACATAGATGACATGACAGAATATTGTAATACAGTAGTTAAGATACTATAAGATGTAGACTGGAGGTTTTGGGATAATACTCCAATCCCTTTTTATCCGTCACGTGTTTCGTAAACGACAGGTGTGGACTAACAGTGAAATGCTTACTTACGGGTCCTTGCCAACAATGCAGATAGAAAGAAAATAGAGCAGTAAAGAAAAGTAAAACACGTAATAATAGATACGTAATAAGTAACGATAACTTGGCTATATACGAGGGGTACTCGTACCGAGTCGATTTGCAGGGTTCACGAGGTAATTGAGGTAGATACTATATGTACATATAACTAGGAATAAAGTGACAGATAAACAGTAGCAGCAGTGTACGTGATGAGTCAAAGTTGGTGCAAAAAGGGTCAATGCAGATAGTCCATGTAGCTACTTGGTTAACTATTTAACAGTCTTATGGCTGGGGGGTAGAAACTGTTCAGGGTCCTGTTGGTTCCAGACGTCGGTACCATTTGCCGTGCGGTAGCAAGGAGAACAGGACTTGAGTGGCTGGAGTCTTTGACAATGTTTGGAGCCTTTCTCTGACACCGCCTGGAATAGAGGTCCTGGATGGAGCTCGATCCCAGTGATGGACTGGGCCCTACGCACTACTCTCTGTAGCGTCTTGCGGTCGGATGCCAAGCAGTTGCCATACCAGGTGGTGATGCAGCCAGTCAAGATACTCTCAATGGTGCAACTTTTTGAGGATCTGAGGGCCAAATCGTTTCAGCCTCCTGAGGGGGAAGAGGTGTTGTTGTGTCCTCTTCACGACTGTGTTGGCGTGTGTGGACCATGATCGATCCTTAGTGATGTGGACTGTAGTAACGCACTGGCAACTCTGTTATTAAAGCTCTGCTGCTCTTCTTTCTTGTTTTACCATGACATACAGTATATTGTCATTTTACTGTATTTGGCCTCAGCAGTCACAATTGACTGATTAAGTTTTTAAGCCATTACCATTGAAAATGCTGTAAATATTTCAGATTATACCTTTACAGATCAACACATTACAATTTCCAAACCAACAGATAAACATTGACTCTTGATTTTGAAAGAGAGAACCACTCAACTCTAAATATGTGTAGTGCAACTTAAGAGACAGCAGGGGGAAGCAGAATCCTATACTTTGTCAACTCACAGCATCAGTAAAAGCATGGGGATATGAAATACACAAAAAAACACCACATGACGGCAGCATCGTCTTTAGAATGGCGATTAGCTCTGTTCTGTCGCCACTTTCCACAGGTAATAATTGCATACAATCGGGGCGTTTCACAATTGTTCCTTCATCAAATAGTCATTAGTGCAAGAAAATTAGAAGTGACAGTTGTCGTGGCCTACCAGTTGTGTCACAGTCACAGAGGAATTGACCTAATTGAGGTTACCTCTTTTACCAAATGTATTACACTTCATTTAGCTGATCTCATATGAGATTCAATAAATAAATAATGTAGTTTTTTAAAGCGTACCTTTATAAATAATGACTGTATGAACCCCACTGTGTCATTTAGTTAGAATGATATCAAAAGATTGATTAATGCTTATGAAGGCGCCACTTTTAAAGTCACTGAGCTCTTCAGTAAGGCCATTCTACTGCCAGTGTTTGTCTATGGAGATTGCATGGCTGTGTTCTCTTTATACACCAGCAACTGGTGTGGCAAAGCTGTCAAAAAGGCAAAGGGTGGCTTCTTTGAATATTCTCAAATATAAAATATATTTTGATTTGTTTAACACTTTTTGGTTACTACATGATTCCATATGTGTTATTTCATAGTTTTGATGTCTTCACTATTATTCTACAATGTAGAAAATAATGAAACACCCTGGAATGAGTAGGTGTGTCCAAACTTTTGACTGGTACTGTATGTGACACAGTATTCTACAATGAGTGGAATGTTTTCTAAAAAGATTGGTAACTAGTCTAGGTCTCTTGGGGAAAATATAGGCTATAAGTCCGTTTCTACGTTTTCAAATGGAATGAGGGGAATTTCGTAATTTCCACCATAAGTCTATTCTCAAGGGGGTGGACGGTGAAATAGGCTACCGTAGATCTTTAAATACCAATAACAGCCTTTTGGTACCTATCAATTACATTTTTATTTTGGGGGGGATTTCACAAGTCAAATGCATTGAATTAACATCAAACAGATCGAATTAAAGAAGCGTACCAAGAAACGTGGGACATGGACAGAAAGTTAAACAATTGGTAATGTCAGGCTTACAGTGATACAAAGGCTTATAAGAGTTTCAACATGGGTAAGTTCATTTTATTTGTGTTTTGAAACATTGACAGAAAAAAGTTAGTAGCCTATTAGCCTGGATACAAACTGGTAACTTATGAGGTTGTAAAATACCATTGACAAAAATGTTTTACTTGAAACGGAATTAATTATAAATGGACTATATTGAATAAACCTGCGTTAACTTAGTGGGTTATTGTGTAGCCTAGATATATTCTATGTTACGGACTCTGTAACAACTACAGATTTTAAACTTTTTTTCCATCGCGTAATATGACGGGCTTGGAAACACCATGCAAGGCACTGTGCAACCTACTTCGAAATATATGTCCTTATAAACATGAAAACATGCTGATTCTGTTCAATTAAGCAAACATAATGAATGCTTTATTAAGGCTATTGTTATGATTTCACTGTAACGTATTCAAATTTCCATAAAAAATGTCAAATAAAAAGTCATTTATTAGGCAATTTCATAATAGTAATTAGGCATTCGAAATCTATAGTTACCATAATAAAAAGATAACCATTCAAGTTAGCGGATTCAAATCATAATGCCGACAACGGGCGCCTGTTTACACCTCTCAAGCATGTCTCTTACGTGAGCGACAACAATTCTAATCTCCTAGTGCGGGACGCCATTTGGGCAGGAGAACAAAGCAACAGATTCTCAAATTTGTCCGAACGCTAGTTGAACGTGGCAAAGGTTGGGAACCTTTAAGCTCAGTCAGGAGTGCTTTGTCCTTGCGCTCTAGGCTGAGTTTATTAGCTCGACCTCCCATCCACACCGTTCTTCCCCTGTTCAAACGGTCCTAATAAAGAAGGCCTCATGCTGGCAACTCAATCAGACCGGTTTCTTTGACCTCTATAGCCTGCCCTATACCCTGTAATTCAGCCTTCCTATACTGCTATTCTTTACATTGCTATGGGGATCTTGCCTTAATGCTGAACAGGCTTTTCTTTCGTGTCCTTATTATCTGGATGGAGAATTGTCTATGACAGAACAGAGCTACTTTGCAGGTGTCTCTCCCTGTGTGTGTGTGTGCGCGCGCGCGTGTGCGCGAGAGAGAGAAAGAAACAGAGCAGGCCTAGTTATTCAGTCAAGCTATGATGGCCCCTCAATATTAACATGAGTTTTTATTAAACCTTTATTTAACTAGGCAAGTCATTTAAGAACAAATTCTTATTTACAATGATGGCCTACCCAGGGCAAACCTGGACGACCTTGGGCCAATTGTGCACCGCTCTATGGGACTCCCAGATGTGATACAGCCTGGATTCGAACCAGGGATTATATTGAAGCCTCTTGCACTGAGATGCAGTGCATTAGACCACTGCACCACTCAAGAGCGAGTGATAGTTGAGTCTCAATCAATGGAGAATTGTCCAGATGTATACAATATCAATATTCCATTCCATCACTATCTTGTGGAATTTGTCAAGAATAAGAGGATGATGACAAGAACAAAAAAGTGTAAAAAGGATGTCGGTCATGCTCACTATGCTTCAGCAAATAGAAACTTCAGTTTGTTACATAAGCATTAATCAATCTTATATCATTCTAACCCATGTATTTTTTCTAAGTTTACCTTATAAATAAATGGCTGTATGCACACAACTGTGTCATTTAGTTTTCATGAAGAATGATATGACAGGGGTGCAACAACTCACAATTGTAAAACTAACTCAAAACCAACAGGTGCATTATTACTTTAAAAAAAAATTATTATAAGCATGTATAAATCCTTATAATGCCCTTAAAAAAATCCTTGATAGAAAAACGATTTGAAGCTATACACCTGGGTCATTCTTGAATTGAGGTGGCATTTCGGCATGGCACTTTAGAAAAAACAAAAATGTTCCTAAATGTTTTATTTATTTAAATGTGTTTTGGTACATCTTCCCATTCTAAATCAACTAATATGGTAGCTTTAATACATTTAAATATATATTTTTACCATTATGATAACATTGTGCCACCAGTAGGAGTAGTAACACCAATGATGAAAACACCAATGATACGATTTAGGTAAATTGGGAGTTTCTAAAATGGAGGCCACATATTCTCAAATCTAAGGTCATTAACCTGTGGGAAATAATTTACTGAAGTGATATGATTAATATTTTCATTTCATTTGAGTAACATCATGAGACACTTTGGATTTAGACACACCAAATTATCAACAGAATCCTCAAATTTATGACATAAATGTAATTTATCTAATAAATGTAATATAGACCCTTTCCCAATTACAGTTTGCCACTGGACGGAATGCTCAAGGTCCTTGTATATATTCATAATGAGGGATTTTCAAGGCGGTAACACCAGTGACTTAAAACTGAGGGACACGTGATATATATATTTTTTAAAGTCTTTTAATAGCCTTCTTTGTTTTAAATGATCTATACAATTTAATAAATAATTTTGTTTACTTTCTAGCATTCAAAATAATAAATATCTCTAAATCCCCAAAACACTACAACTCTACTGGGTAACTACTGGGAAAAATCTATTTGTTCACCCTAAGTAGGCTACTTTAAACAATGCATAAACATAAAATGTTGCAGTATAAATAACTTGCATTATGTTTAATCGTTGATAAACAGTTCAATATAAAAAAAAGAACATGTATAATGCGTAACTATTTGTCATTTTAAAGTGTTTTTCATGGTTGCAAAGGCGAGGGACGCAAATGCCTCTCCAATTCAAGAATGACTCACTTGTAACCTAAAGCCCCCTGAATGAACCATAGATTTAAGCACTACTTTTAGTCAAGACAGCTAACCATTTATAGTGCAACACACTATTCAATTCCAGAGGGGTTGGGTTAAATGTGGAAGACTAATTTCAGTTGAAGGCATTCAGTTGTACAACTGACTAGGTATCCCCTTTCCCTTTACAATGTGTGGTGCTGGCAGATCCACACCTAGGAGCTGTACCCTCAACAACACACGTCCCTGGACAGCAGATCCACACCTAGGAGCTGTCCCTTCAGCACCACACATCACTGGACAGCAGATCCACACCTAGGAGCTGTCCCTTCAGCACCACACATCACTGGACAGCAGATCCACAGCTAGGAGCTGTCCCTTCAGCACCACACATCACTGGACAGCAGAGCCACACCTAGGAGCTGTCCCTTCAGCACCACACATCACTGGACAGCAGATCCACAGCTAGGAGCTGTCCCTTCAGCACCACACATCACTGGACAGCAGATCCACACCTAGGAGCTGTCCTTTTAGCACAGCACCCCTGCATAGGGGTGGCAAGTAGCCTAGTGGTTAGAGCGTTGGACTAGTAACCGAACGGTTGCAAAGTTAAATCCCCGAGCTGACAAGGTAAAAATCTGTTGTTCTGCCACTGAACAAGGCAGTTAACCCACTGTTCCTAGGCTGTCATTGAAAATAAGAATTTGTTCTTAACTGACTTGCCTAGTTAAATGAAGGTAAAATATATTTAAAAAAAATGTAAAGTGAAGAGGCAGCAGCAGGTCCACAGTATAGGCCCACATACAGTATCTCTCTCTCTTTCTTTCAATCTGTCTTTCTTTCACAAACACACACACACAGAGTCATTTCTTGACGTTATCATCAGTATAACATCAACTATTGTTCTGTTTCCTCTGAAATGTGTGCAAAAGACAAACCCACAGCCCAAACTATTTTTTTAAAGCCCTCTGCATGCGTAAGATATGCGTAAGGTATGACGAATCTCATCTCTAACGCCCAGGAAGCTCCGATTCCAACTCACATTAGATAGATCTGCAAGCATTATAATGTCAAAATACATTCATTAGTCACCAAATATGGAGTATCGCCGAGAAAACTATCTTCATTTACTCACATAACAGCCGGTATATACTTCCAAAAAGGTTCTAAATAAAGCTACAAAAAACACCTATTCGGTACCTCCAATGTGTTAATGAATGTATTTTGATATTATAACGCTTGCAGATCTATCTAATGGGAGTTGGAATCGGAGCTTCCTGGGCGTTAGAGAAGACACACATACTCATCGTCGACATATCTAAAGCACAGATACTGGGGCAGCAGAAGGCTAAAGCATAATTGTCGAAAACAGTCCTGAAATGTCTTTGTTGTATTCCTTAACATCACTCATCATTCTCCATCATTCTCCTTCTCATTCAAATCACAGCCCCTAAATTCGAATATTGGCATGACAGGGTTTTTTTGTGTTCTTTTCTTCTTCTTTTTTACCCTAACCATCTCAGACTAGAGACAGGAGTAGTAAGAGGATGCCAGCAAGTTTAATTATTTTTAGAACAGGGACCCACAAAATAACTGCATATAGATGTTTTTATATATATATATATAACAGTCAAAAAGTTTGAACACACCTACTCATTCAAGGGTTTTTCTTTTAATATTGCCTAAATTGTAAAATAGTGAAGACATCAAAACTATGAAATAACAAGTATGGAATCATGTAGTAACCCATTTTTTTTTTTAAACAAATCAAAATATGTTTTATATTTGAGATTCTTCAAAATAGCCACCCTTTGCCTTGATGACAGCTTTGCACACTCTTGGCATTCTTTCAAACAACTTCATGAGGTAGTCACCTGGAATGCATTTCAATTAACAGGTGTACCTTGATAAAAGTTAATTTGTGGACATTCTTTCCTTCTTAATGTGTTTGAGCCAATCAGTTATGTTGTGACATGGTAGGGATGGGTATACAGAAGATAGCCTTATTTGGTAAAAGACCAAGTCCATATTATGGCAAGGACAGCTCAATACGCAAAGAGAAACGTCATTACTTTAAGACATGAAGGTCAATCAATGCGGAAAATTTCAAGAACTTTGAAAGTTTCTTCAAGTGCAGTCACAAATACCATCAAGCGCTATGATGAAACTGGCTCTCATGTGGACCGCCACAGTAAAGGAAGACCCAGAGTTACCTCTGCTGCAGAGGATAAGTTCATTAGAGTAACCAGCCTCATAAATTGGCAATTAGCTGCACCTCAGATTGCAGCCTAAATAAGTGCTTCAAGTAACAGACACATCTCAACATCAACTGTTCAGAGGAGACTGCGTGAATCAGGCCTTCATGGTCAAATTGCTGCAAAGAAAAACTACTAAAGGACACCAATAATAAGAAGAGACTTGCTTGGGCCAAGAAACACAAGAAATTAACAGACTTGTAGAAATCTGTCCTTTGGTCTGATGAGTCCAAATTTTAGATTTTGGGTTCAAACATTGTGTCTTTGTGAGATGCAGAGTAGGTGAACAGATGATCTCTGCATGTGTGGTTCCCAATGTGAAGCATGGAGGAGGAGGTGTGATGGTGTGGGGGTGGTTTGCTGGTGACACTGTCAGTGATTTATTTTGAATAAAGTCAAGGCACACTTAACCAGCATGGCTACCACAGCATACTGCAGTGATACGCCATCCCATCTGGTTTGCACTTAGTGGGACTATCATTTGTTTTTCAACAGGACAATGACCCAAAACACACCTCCAGAATGTGTATGGGGTATTTGACCAAGGAGAGTGATGGAGTGTTGCATCAGAAGACCTGGTCTCCACAATCACCCTACCTCAACCCAATTGAGATGGTTTGGGATGAGTTGGACCGTGGAGGGAAGGAAAAGCAGCCAACAAGTGCTCAGCATATGTGGGAACTCCGTCAAGATTGTTAGAAAAGCATTGAGGTGACTACCTCATGAAGCTGGTTGAGAGAATGCCAAGAGTGTGCAAAGCTGTCATCAAGGAAAAGGGAGGCTAATTTGAAGAATTTAAAATCTAAAATATATTTTCATTTGTTTAAAACTTTTTTGCTTACTTCATGATTCCATATGTGTTATTTCATAGTTCTGATGTCTTCACTATTATTCTACAATGTAGAAAATAGTACTAGTAAAGAAAAACCCATGAATGAGTAGGTGTGTCCAAACTTTTGACTGGTGCTGTATATACCAGTCAAACTGGTATATATAACTGAAGAGTTCAGTGACTTTCAACGTGGCACCGTCATAGGATGCCACCGTTCCAAGAAGTCGGTTCGTCAAATTCCTGCCCTGCTAGTGCTGCCCCGGTTAACTGTAAGTGCTGTTATTGTGAAGTAGAAATGTCTAGGAGCAACAACAGCTCAGCCGGGAAGTAGTAGACCACACAAGCTCACAGAACGGGACCACCGAGTGCTGAAGCGCTTAGCGTGTAAAAGTCGTTTGTCCTCAGTTGCAACACTCACTACCGACACTCACTACTTCAGCACAAAAACTGTTCATTGGGAGCTTCATGAAATTGGTTTCCATGGCCAAGCTGCCGCACACAAGCCTAAAATCACCATGTGCAATGCCTAGCATCTGCTGGAGTGATGTAAAGCTCGCTGTCATTGGACTCTGGAGCAGTCGAAATGCATTCTCTGTAGTGATGAATCACGCTTCATCATCTAGCAGTCAGACGGATTAATCTGGGTTTGGCGGATGGCGGGAGAGTGCCACCTGCCCGAATGAATAGTGTCAACTGTAAAGTTTGGTGGAGGAAGAATAATTGTCTGGTGCTGTTTTTCATGGTTCAGGCTAGGCCTCTTAGTTCCAGTGAAGGGAAATCTTAATGCTACACCACACAATGACATTCCAGACGATTCTGTGCTTCCAACTTTGTGGCAATGTGTGTATATATAGCATCCTGCCTGGCCCTTTTCCTTATGAGAGTGTTTTTTACCCTCAAAAGTCAATAAAATGTATAGAAATTCTGTTGATGCACTGCAAACATGGGCTACATCAATGCACTGGCGATTTTAGTATGTAAATCTTGGTGGGGCAAAAATAAAAATTGGGGATACATGCCAGCAAAGCCCCTACACAACACAACACTAAACAATACATAAATTGCACTTTAACGGTGACAAACGGTGCCCACAAACTGTTAGGGCCTACATAAAGCTGTCCCAACAGCAGAGTCACAACAGCAGTCCCAACACCTTACCACTGCTACACCTGGCTATCAGTGGCTATCGGCAGAACCTTGTCTGGCAGTGAAACAGTTCATTCAGCCTCATTTACTGCCTTTTAAAAAAGCATAGCTGATATGTATAACTTGCTTAAACAAATGTGGTTTCTATTGACATTTGAGATCTACAAACTATGGCATAAAGGGACGACAAGCGGATAAGAGGCAATCAGTAATTTCGATTAAGGCATTAATGAGCGAGCAAGGACGGACGTAGTCAATACAGCTATTTGTTCAGCACTTTTGAAATGTACAGCGACAGAATTCAGAACATAGGCCATTCTTATAGTGATCTCCCTGTACACCAAGTCAGAACCTTAGGATAAATGAAGAGAGCATATAAGCAGACAATGAAAGCTCTTACAATATTCGATGATTACATTTCTCTAAAACAGGTTATAGGCTACATGTGCACCACCAAATCAGAACAGTAGACAAAATTAAAAGGGAAAGATACACCAAATTCTTAGGGTGAGGCACATGGGCTACTAACAGCTTACTACACAACATACAATCAGTATTACTTTCTTAGCTACACATATCTCCCTGGCATATTCCATCATTTATGCAGCAGCATACAAGACATTTTTGGACTCACCTTGCTGTACTGTGCTCACTTGAACAGGAAGGTGGCCCGGTGGTCCTTCGTGGGCAAATTTTGTCAACAAACTTTGTCATCAAAGTCTGCCATTCTCTGGATGTATGGCGCTTTCAAGACAACTGGTAACTGTGACAAAAACAAGGTTGAATCATGATGACGTCAGTGATCTTCAGGTCGTAGCTCTAGAAAGAGGCCGAGTTCCCGACTTACAATTCCGAGTTGGATGACCGTTCAAAATGTATTTTTCCTGTCGGATATCTTTTTCCCAGTGTTACCAGTTGTCTTGAACTCACTGAAGTAAGATTTCTCAGTTCCGAGTTAACCGTTGTTTTGAGCGCGGCAGAAGTCCTGTTGGATTGACAGCATGGCCAATGTTGAATGTTTCTCATTTTAAACTTGGAAAAGAGACCCTTAAACCCAGATTTAGACCACACATCCACTCCACTGAATAGCAGGCTAGTGATTTATTTGCAATGCCGGCAGTTGGCCACTGATTCCTTTCAAACCACTCATTGTTGAATTTGCCATTTCCAACTTGTTGTGTAATGTTTATGTCCAATGGCCGATTAGCACAGATACATTTTTATCTATAATTTATCTTCAGTATTTCTCTTCATATGACAAGGATTAAAAAGGATTTGCCAATAGATTGTTGACTTGATTCATGATGATGACTGCTAGCTAAGATCAGTCCAATCAAAGCTACTGTTGATATAATATGATTTGATGTCATTTTATCTATGGCCAATGACCTTGAGCCTTCTTGGATGGGCACTTCTAATGTAACTCTATGGCAGCACCCAAGGGGCTTGAATTTTCGAGCTCTACCCTTAGATTTGGCGGTGACCCCATGAGTGACAGAACAATGAGCCGATCACTGCGCAACTAGAGAACATTACCAGCCCCTACACTCCGTATTTTCCGCACTGAGCTAGGCTGAAACACCTGCATTTTGGAGGCGCCTTACACAAGAAAGCAAAAAAGAGTCCATGTTTGTATGCGGCTTTATTAACGCAATGATTTAAAAATAATAATAATAATAATAATAATTTACATTGTAACATTGTTTGCAAACTGATATGTGACATATATTAATGACAAAATATCATGCAAAACAGGCAAACATTTCTGTCTCAAAACAGGTGAGGCTCGGCCCTGAATGACTGCATTACTGGCTTTAAAGGTTTTGAAACCCCATCTTAGAAATTGAGCAAAATCTTGTGGGAAATATTTCAAATCACTATATACGCCGAAAATATTATTGAAGATGCATAAATTAAACATCCAAACGCAACATAAGCGGTCTACACTCGCCCTCTGCCTCAAAATTAATTTATTCGCTCGTGCTTCTTATCAGTCTATCCACGTTAGTTTTCTCAGTCAGTCTTGTTAAAACAGTGTTCTCTATTTCATAGCGCATGCGTAGTAGTCTTTTGTTGTATACTTTTGCATGTATTTCCCACAGTGTACCGCTAAACGTACTGGTCTCGTCTGGTAGCGCGGATGAGAAAAGAATAGTGTGACATTGCATGTGGTTTGCTGCTGTCTGCAAGGTTCTGAGATTGTGACATACGACCTGCCAAGTGTCTGCTTCTCACGCTGGTATCTTGGCAACGTGTGTCGCGCGTGTGTGTGTGTGTGTGTGTGTGTGTGTGTGTGACTAGAGGTTGGGGAGGAGGGAGGGGGCGGGTCGGTTTGATAATGAACTTGAGTCATCTCATCACGATTCTGAAAGTCTCTTGTCAACTGCGATGGATCCGGGTTCCCATGCATTGCTGGGAGAAAAACGGGGCCATTGTGTATTATCCATAGCCCATTAGCCTCACTTTTAAAAGGAGCCCCGTGGTCGAGAGCGGTTTAGGCAAAACATGAAACAGTGGCTGTATTTATAAGGTGGTTTCCAGGAAAACACCCAAAAATTGAGAAGACAAGGACATCTTTTTTTCATTTATTCAAATCAACAATAAGGGGTGAGCCAGTAGCTACAATGACTGTTTGGTGGATTCGCCCCTTATTGAACAAATAGGCTATTCAAAGGGGTTTCTTAGCCCCAACCCCATGTGTGATTATCATGATAATCATGCAGCCAGCCCAGACTGCCTCCCACAAACTCGCATTCTTGGAAGTCTGAACTTGGCTGACAGTTTAAACGCACTGTCCAACCCCTACGACCTAACGGACGCTCTAGTTTGCTATGCGTGAATTGTTTCTGGTGGACCATTATGAAATATATTAATTCATGCATAAGAATATATTTCCCTTTGGTGTTCTTCTCCATCAATAATTGTATTTATTTATCCAAGCCTATATCTTAGTTATAATTCACAACGTTCACATGAATATACCCCAGTTGAATGTAGTTCTAAGCTATTTTGGTTACTTTTGGTCCAATATAGACCTCAGTATGTAGTCATAAGCTATTATACGTTTGTTTGTTTGATGATTGATGTGTATTGGCCAGGGCCAAACGTGTGTGTGTGTGTGTGTGTGTGTGTGTGTGTGTGTGTGTGTGTGTGTGTGTGTGTGTGTGTGTGTGTGTGTGTGTGTGTGTGTGTGTGTGTGTGTGTGAGAGAGAGAGAGAATGCGTGCGTGTATGTATGTAAGTGATGCGGGAGTGGGGAGGGGGTTGGAATGTTGCGACAGGTCCACATTGTCACTCCACGGATTTGTCTGGTTAATTTCAGAGGGTGGGGACAACGATGTTACCGCATTGAGTCACAAAGGGGTGGGCCTTGGCAATGGTATATGATTTCTGACATACGAGATCCAGACCATAACCAGTTTGGAAACGGTCGTATTGTCAGGTTGGAAGGCTAGGAAAACGGACAGCCCCAACTCTGCCTTTTACAAGGGGGAGGACAGGGCTGTCTGTGTGGGGAAATATTGCTACTACGATAGCTGTGAAGAAACAGTGGGACCCGGTTGATTTAAAACGAATGGATGGTCCCAGGCGACGTCACCATCAACCGTCGCCTCGAAGCTCGAGAATCTGCTGATATTATTCTGTAGGTGCTCATTTCGTTTACATCGCTCTGCTCATGCAGACAAGTCGGCAGTTGTGAGAGGCACGTGACAACCCCACTAGATCCACCCTTGTCTTCTGAGGGTAAGAGTCGAACGTTATGGAATGAAATAACAACATACAGGCCTTTTTGTGACCGATGTTGCCAGCGCAATGGCTTTATGCATATGGTAACTGTTTGTTCTACATTCTGTGTATGAGTAATGCATTGTAGGTTCGGTGCTTGGCAAGAGGGATAGTCGCAGTCAATAGGGAACTATATAATTGAAAGGGAAACAACGATTTGTGGATTAAATCGATAGTTAAATAACACTTGTACATTTTCTAATATTCACAAAACAGATGGGCTCTTTTCTCATGGGAAGGTAGAATGTGACCAACACAATAAGTATCCCAGCACATGTAAGCCTTCTGTAGCCTATTGTTATCATGGAGATGCAGATATGATGAGAGTAGCCTATGTGAGCGAGTGCGCATGATTCATTGGGCTATGTTGGATGATGCTATTCAGGGTAAGTTTGCCTTGGGTACGGAGTTGGACGTTTTGCTGGTGTGTTCTGCGAATGTATGGCTGGTATAGCCTACATAGGCTCACTTCATTTGGGAGATGATGAGAAGTACTTATTTATACTCGCATGCTTTTCGTGTCTGGTATTTGCAGACTTATTTGAAGCTTTGTGGGGAAATCTATAAACGACCATGAGTTCCTCTCACAAATGCCTTCTTATTGTGTGGTCTGTGCAGTGTTTGCGCCATATGGTGATCTAATGGCAAAACGAAAACCGATAGTATAGGCCTTAGGCTATACCATGATTACACACTCCATATACTCCCAATATGACGGAATAAGCTATCACTGTATAGGCCTAGACTACCAGATATAGGCCTACATTCAAACTTGCCTTGTCTGCCTAGGGATCAATTAAATCTAAGACAACTTCTTCAACACACTATAGGCTATCATGCAACTATTTTTCTGAATTCTTGTTTAATCTATAGGCATATGTCTTCGCGTGTGGCTATGGAGAATTGAGCAAGGCTACCCAGACAATCCAAAAATAATATTTGTATATATTTGCTATGGACTTTTAGAAGGTTAGTGCATAAAATGGCCAAGAGTAAAAAGCATGTAAAAATCAGAGATGATTACATGATTACATGAAGCCAGCTGCCCACGGACACAACCCATTGGCTCGAGCAGCATGGGGATTATAGAGCAAAGCCCTTATGGGTCCTGTTACGTAAATCGTGCTTAACCTTTTTGGGGACGAAAAAAGGGTGATTTCAAACATCTAATGTGCACTTTCTGTTTTCTGAAACAGACGACCTTGTTATATGAATGGTTTACTTCCCCAACAGAGCGTCAGCATTTTCTCATGGCTATTAGTCCAATTTTTGCTTCGCTTTCACAACCGGCATGTAATTGGAAATAAATTGCGCA